>NW_015654491.1:0-35112 GCF_001515625.1 Sinocyclocheilus rhinocerous
CATATCTAAATAGTTCTGTCTTAAATCAGAAGATCTATCTATCTACCTATCTATCCAAGTA
Source organism: Sinocyclocheilus rhinocerous (assembly GCF_001515625.1). Taxonomy (NCBI): domain Eukaryota; kingdom Metazoa; phylum Chordata; class Actinopteri; order Cypriniformes; family Cyprinidae; genus Sinocyclocheilus; species Sinocyclocheilus rhinocerous. The sequence goes on from NW_015654491.1 coordinate 62, forward strand.
CACAATATATATATATATATATAGGTCTATATGACCACATGAATTTTAAGAATCATATGCTTTTTTGTTTGTTTAGATAAATCGTTCAGAAGGGTTTGACCAAACTGTTAAACTAGGTTATTTACAAATCATCCAAACACCCGATTCATTTCTAATATTATGACTAAGTAGTATTAAATTGTAAAGAAATTACAGATCCATCTTTGAAATTTGATTGGTTGATAACTTTTGACAACGTTTAATTCAGGTGCGAAAATAATTAATATATATAGCGCATGAGCACAGAGAGATTTGAGAGTGCACAGGACACAGTTTGAGTGAGAGGAGAGACACGTTTTAAGTGCGTGCACTCTCTCCAGGCGAGAGCAGCGTGTATCTGAGCGCGCGCGTCCGGTTTTGTGCGAGAGCAAGGGAAATCCCTTTCGAGAGATTCGCGCTCGCGCATTGTATTAATGTGCTTTCGCGCTACAATAATGCGCTCTCGACATTTGTCAGTAAAATAACGCCATATATGTTTCTGTGGAGTGATGTCAGATGGTCAGAACTGCTGTCTCAGTTACTATACTTTAGTCTCAACATACAGTATGTCACTCTAGAGTTATGGCATGTTTAATGCTGTCAGATTGAAAAGGTTTCAATTTTGAGAATATATCATGAATCAAACTGAAACTAAAATTAATTTGTGGCTTTTTATTGTGTTTTAGTCCATTTTGGAGTCATGAAAATATATTTTATTCAGTTTTTGTTCAAGAACTCTGCTGCACTAGCAAGGAAGTAGCAAAAGTCTATTTTTTGAGTGTTGTTTAACTATTCACCTTTTTAAGATTCAGACACTTGAATCTTTACAAAACCCATGACGCATCTTAAGAGAGGAGATTTAACATTATGACCTAGATATTTTACGAAATCATCCGCTTTTCAAGTCAGGTCACAGACGAGAGAGGAAAGTCCATCATGAGGGATTATGGCTGCATAATATATTCACAGATTACTATTCTGTCTCAAATGCTGAAGCAAGGCAGTGCATGGCAATTCTACAAATGTTATGCCAGTAATGACTAGAACATTTTTGTCAGGTCATCTCGTTACCGATTCAGCTCAGAGAGATAAATGGAAATATTACTGAATGAAAATAAAATCATACTCAGGGTTGATTAGGGAACAGAATTTCTGCATATATTAATGGACCATTTTATCATTTAACATAAAATGTGATCAATTATACTAATGCCAACAGAGACTGCTGGTTAATAGAACAGTTCTTTTCAGTAGACATTCATTTCCTGTATTGTCTAAATGGACTCTTGCAACAGAACTAGAGTTAAATCCAAAAAAAGAGTGCATTCAAGGGCGAAAAGTTGCCTGTCTATTTGATACATATAGTCCTAGCTTTGTAAAACTCTACACAGAACACAATACAGAGTGGACAGCAAAGTCATGTCAGAAAGACTATGCTTCAACAGTTCGTCTGTAGTAGGGAGGGCCAATGCATCAAAATGGAAAACCTGACAATGGGTTCGTTACCTAGCAGCAGAGTTCAATCTCCACCTTTCTTTCAACGTTAAAAATAAAGTCCTTGAGCTGCTGTTCTTTGCTTTTGAGTTTACTTTCTGTGCAAACACACTGTGTGGAAAAACAGTAGAAGACAGAGTGTAATAAAACACATAACATTTCACAGCTTTAAGGATTTAATTTCCATATCTCATCTGTTTTGAAGATTAATTATTTGTCTTTACCAGAGACTTACAATATATAAATATGAATAAAGACAGAAGTACTGGTTATTAGTTTGTTTTCTTGACTGTGGGCACTTGAATATTTTAGAGGTTGATATATATTTGTTATTATTATTATTAATATTAATAACAATAATACTATTTCTTTAGGTTGTTTTTGTTATATGAAGGTCAACTGTTTACATTTTTTTCTAGACTACTTTTATAAATGGCTGTTTTTTTAATAGATTTTATTGTTTTAGTCTTGTCTCAGACCTATTAAAAGTATTAAAAGTGAAATAATCATAAACTTTCATTATTTATAGTTTCATATACATTCTTACACAAATTATGACAATCCCTCAGTCCTGGCATCATTTATATCATGATCAACATTTTGTCACAGATAAAATTTGATTTAAAGGTTATGCACTTGTTTAAGAAGACAATCTGTCATTGAATTGAAATGAAATAAGAGGCATAATCAAGATAATTAAGACTTGTGAACATTTTTATTGTTTGTCATTTTCTGGGTTATTTGGTGTAATTATATTTAAATTGTATTTAGGATACATAAAATGCTATATATAAAATAAGTCTTATAAGACAAAGAAATCAGTTCATTTTATTCCAGAAATGTTTATTCCAGTCATGTCCACCACGTCATTCTATTAAACACAATACATCATTTAATATGTGATGTAAATTGCAAATATTATTTCAGAAAGATGACAGAATTCACAGCAAATTGTGAACATGTTTTAATATAGTTTATTTTCTAAAAGTACCATAGTTGAAGAAACACACTTTTGTGATCGCATTTCTGCCTTGTCTCTCAAAACACAATATTAAGACGCTTTAATATATGTGCCACAATTAAAGAGTTTTTATTAGATCAGACTGAATGATAATGGAAGTGCTAATGCGGTGACATGAAGGTTCTTAGGATGCAAAGGTTAGGTCTGCGACAATTTCTTAATCATCTTCAAATGTCAAGAGGCAAAGCCTGGGTGCAAATGATCCTAACATTAGCATGCAGCTCTTCAAAACACCAGCACTTAACTGTTCACAGTGAATGCAGTCAAGTCAAGCCAATCCGTAGAAATCAAACTTTCTTTGAAAACAGTAAGCCCATGGCAAGAGCCAAAATGACAACAAAGAATTAATTATTCAAATTGCTATTTATCATGACACTGTAAATCACAACAAAGTCAGACAAACACGTATGACAAAGGATGAAAGGATTCCTGTATTTTATAAATAGGACATGAGGGAAACGTCAGCGCGACTTTTATCCTGCACAACCAAAATGTAAATCCTGTTGTTACGAATCCGGTTCATGGACTTCTGTCCAATTGCCACAAGAGGTCGCTCTTCCATTTTAGTGACTCTCTCACTACACAGACTTTCACGTCACCCCGGACTACATTTCCCAGCAGCCATTTCACTAATCACACGTTCACCTGAAACCAATCACACACACTATATAACACCCACTCAGGTCCTGTTCAAACTGCCAAGTCTTGCTTTAGCATTTATGCTGTTTAGCGTAGCTACTTTACGGAGCCAGTTCCCTGTTCATGTTTAAGTTTTTCTAGTTCTAGTTTCCATAGTCTAGTCAAAGTCTTGCATTGCCTGTTTCCTGATCTTTTGCCTGTGTATCTTGGATTTACCCTTTGCCTTGCTGTTTCGGACTGTGTTTGCACCTCGCCTGGACCATTGCTCATGTTATTGGATTACCCCTCTTGTGAAGCCCTTTGGATTATGTTCGCCATTGAGTGACCTACGCCTGTTTATCGGATTACTCTTGTGTCTTGCCCTCAATATACCTGTTGCCATTGTCTGACCCTCGCCTGTTTCTGACCATTGTATGAATAAAACTTTGCAAATGGATCCGCACGTCTCTCGTCCCTGTCGCCTCATTACACCTGTGACATTCTTGTCTTAATTTGACTGTTTTTAACCACAATATGTTTTATTATTTGTGTAATTACTGTTTTAAAATAAGTATCTTATGCTGCCCAGTCTGCATTTATTTGAGTAAAAAAAGCAGCTTTAAAAGTACAGTAAAATATTAATATAATGAAATATTATCACAATTTAAAATAGCTGTTTTCTATTTTAATATGTTTTGAAATGTAATTTATTCCTGTGTTGGCAAATCTGAATTTTCAGCAGCCATTACTCCAGTCTTTAGTACCACATGATCTTTCAGAAATCATTATAATGCACTGATTTGGGGATCAAGAAGCATTTGAAACTGTAATTTTTTATTTTTATTTTTTCAAAACAACAGTATGTTCAGCAAATACAATTCATTTGTAGCATTATAAATGTCTTTACTGTCACTTTTGATCATTTTCATGCATTCTGAATCCTCTAGCATGACACCAGATGATGAAATCTGAATGTTGTTTGAATGTTGTACAAAAGTGACATTTTAGTGGTGCAGAATTTATTTATGAGAGTGTGTTGGATATATTTAGAATAGTGTGTTTGTTGACGACAACAGGCAAATGAGTCACACCTATTTCTCATAGAATTCCCAAATACACCATTGTGTTTGCTTGAGTCTGCATCACTCTGTGGGATAAAGACCATATGGATTATTGTTCATAGCTGAAACTGCCAGGCACATTTGTATGTGACTTTAATTTAGAATTCCAAGCATGTTACATAATCCATCAGCCCAGAGGTGAGGTGAGGAATAAGTCACTGCCTCCAAGATTGTTTCTATTAATAATTAATTAACCATGAATCTGTGATCTTGTGTCCTCTTGTTGGCGTTATGAAACATGCTCATTACTGAACCCTCATTCTTGTTGTGTTCTAACTATAATGACGACATGATAATTTTTTGCTCTAAAACAACCCCATCTTCAGCAGGTTCCAAAAGTCTTGAGACCACATTGAAAATCTGGGAGCAAGCAGAAAATGATTGCACGTCATTAATCAAATAATCCAATTTGTGACATTTGTCATGTGACTTGTCACAGTCAGAAGCTCTATGGATCACCTCAAATCATGCTGAAGAACATAATCATCAGGTTTTACAACACCTACAGGTTTTCATGCATCTCGAGGGCTGTTGTTTTTAGAGCAACAGGGGGGACAAACCAAAAACTATAAGACATTGTGAAATTTATATTCCCTTTTCATTTCAACTACTTACTCAAATTATGATTATAATGTACATTACCATTCGAAAGTCTCTATGCTCACCAAGGCTGTATTTATTTGGTCAATAATACAGAAAAAAATGTAATATTGTAAAATATTATTACAATTTAAAATAACTGTTTTCTATTTTAGTATAATTTATTCCTGTGATGGCAAAGCTGAATTTTCAGCAGCCATTATTCCAGTGTTCAGTGTCACATGGTCCTTCAGAAATCATTCTAATACTGTATGCTAATTTGGTGTTTAAGAAACATTTGAAACAGTTATACATTTTATAGTATGAATAATAAGAAACATGTCTTATTAATGTTGAAAACAGTTGTGCTGCTTAATATATTTGTGTAATGTATTTGTGCATTTTTTTTAGATTTTTTTGTGTGAATAGAAAGTTCAAAATAACAGAATTTATTTGAAAATAGAAATCTTTTGTAACATTATAAATGTCTTTAATGTCACATTTGATCAATGTAATGCATCCTCTCTAAATATATATATATATATATACAGTATATATATATATATTTTTTTTTTTACCCATTTTTGAATGGTAGTGTAATTTGTAATGAAAACAGAAAAAGAAAAATTAAAAATAGAAGCATTTCCAGGTGGTCTCAGACTTTTGGACTGCAAACCTTGATATGTCATAATCAGGCCCCATGAGCAGAAAGAGGCTGCACAGGATGCCTGATCTACAGTTCCCGATAGTACAATTATTAGGCATTAACCTTCCAGACAGTCAAACTCATCTGGCTGAGAGTGTTACAGCTCATAAGCTCAACATCTCTCTGCCTCTTAATGCAAAGTCAACTGACAATCTGAAGTGGTTTATAAAATAAACTCATAATTTTATGGCAGGGATTAAAATTGCAGTTGTTGATAGTCATGAAGAGCGCTTGTTATTAGCTGTCATGAGTATATGAAGAGAGTTCTGCTGTGAACTGAATTGTTATTTGATGTCCACTTTGCTTTGACACAGTCTCATTAAATCTGACAACAATATATGAGGATATTTTGTGGCATATTTGGCTACATGTATGTAGCTGTTTACAAGTGTATTCTCACATATAAGCTAAATAAATAAATAAAATTCTAATGTGATATTTTAAAATATATTTTGTAGTTTTAAATAATATTAATATATAACAAAAAATTTCAGCATGTCAACAATACAGAACAAGGTGCCATTCAACTGAAGGTGCAATTGCATTGTAGTGGTGTAATGTGGTGTTTTGGGTTGTGTTTCTTGTTCATGTTTTCATGTCTTTTATTTTGTAATTGTTTCATCGTCCCTGTTTGTGTCATGCTTCCCTTGCCCTCTTTTATTCTTGCCATTGGTTCTCTTGTTCATTGTGTCATGTTCTGATTGGTTGTCTAGGTCATGTGTCTTGTTTCCCATTGGTTTGTTCATGTCATGTGACCCTCCTTGTTTGCTATAGTGGACTGGATTCGTTACAAGTGGATGCGCTCAGACATATTACAAGCTGTGATTCTTTTTGAACCGTTCTTTTTGAGCTGTGATTCAACTTTGAATTGACTCAAGCTTAATAACAATATTATTGTCTTCTCTAAGGCTGCTTAAAGCTAAATTGAACTTGTTTGGTTATTGATGAGCTTTACAGTTATTGAACTGAACTGAATAATGACACTATTGTCTTTTTAGAGCTGCAGTGCTTGAAGTTTCTCACTTATTTGATGTCTTTTCATTGATTGTCATTTTCCTTTTTTTTTTTTTTCTGCTTTGAAACTGTAAAGCACTAAATAAAGATGACTTGACTTGACAAACCTACCTCACAACAGGTACAAAATATTATAAATATATGAAGTATACAATTTTAAGAATTTCACCGCCAACAAGATTACCAAATATACACGATTACCAGTCTTTCAAAGAACATGACTTATGCGTACTTCCCAGGGCCCTTGTAGTTGAATTATTTTTTACAAAAGTTGAAAGAATGAGTCAAGACCTTTTTGAGTGGAAAAAAGAATAGACATGGGAAAATGCCAGTGATACATGTAAGCCAAGACAAGCACGGCTCAGCAGGCCCACTGTAATAACTCCCCTTTGACCGAGAGAAGGAGCACGGCTTAACTAAACAGCCTTTTATCCATTCCTCTCTTTTAATTCCATTTCCTCTGTGCCCTGATAACCTGACAAGTCTTGTATATAAAGTCAAAAGTTCAAATGCTATGTCATAAATTTCCTGACTGAAGAAACTGTATACATCTATAAAGTATGGCTTGATCTCTTTCATGCTTTCTCTCAGCATGCTGAGTTCATTGCATTTGAACAGGTGGCTTCCAAGCCTATATGTTTACATTGCAAATTTATACCCGTTATCTGTTTAGATCTTTTATTATTGTTTTATTATCTAATATATTACAATAATTATTTCATTATTTCAGGCAGACAAACAGAGTGATAGATAGATAGATAGAATTTCTTTTTCTTTGTTATTAATTGCATTTTTAACATAGTGGGCAAAAAAAAAGGTTGCATAATCCCATTGTATCTCTTTTTGAAAACATCAGTTCATTTCTCAGTCAAGTTGAAATGTGAATTGTGTTGTATATAATGTACGCTAAAAGTGGGTGGAGTGCACTAACCGATCACTCAGTCATGTTATGAGATTGAAAATGACTTTAGTTCCTCCACTCACTGGGGTCTCTGGGTTTCTCAACAGTCCTTGTGTGGGTTTAAAAGCACTTTTGAGCAAATAGACTGTAATGCTTTATCATTTTCAAATGCTGTGATTGGTGGACAGTAATGTTGACCCTAATGCTTCCTTTTTAGATCATAACACTACAACGTTATTACAATGTTTAACTCTATCACAGAAGAGGATGTTCATAGTGTTTCCACATTAAAAAGAAAAAGTTTCTGCTTCGAAAACAGATTTCAGTCAGCATCAGTCACGTTTGGCTGGTGCTTTCTGATGCAATCAGTTTATTTTTTCTTAGGATTTTTGGTTATGCTTTCATGCTCAACACACTCGGTGACTCCTTTAAATGAAATCACACATCCAGGGCTGGTTTAAAAATGTTGCGAACATAATTGTGGAACCTCTGAATGCATAATTATGTTGATACAGCATTTTCTGTTGAGTTATCGCCGATCCAGTAGCCACAGGAGTCTGGGGTTTCTTTACCATTAAATGTACAGATCTGACCCACACGTCACCCGTTCTTTTAATATTCCCTCTGTGCAACTATGGGACCTAATGTCCTAATGTCTACAGGCTCATTTGTTCTGACATGGCCAACTTATTCACATGCATGTTTGAACTAATGACTTGCACTGAATAATTGTAGATGGTGAAGGAGATTAATTAAAAAGCTTGCATAAAGTGAATAAACAAGGAACATTTCACTTGTAGGGATTATTTGAGGAATAGAGATTCCTATTAAAGGGATAGTTCACCCAAAAATGAAAAATACCAATTGATTTACTCCCCATCAAGCCATTCTAGGTGTATATGACTTTCTTCTTTAGGATGAATACAGTTGGAGTTATATTAAAAATGTCCTCGCTCTTCCAAAAAAAAAGTGTGTCCATCTATCATAAAAAGTGCTCCACACAGCTCCGGGGGGTTAATAAAGGTCTTCCGAAGCGAAGTGATGTGTTTGTGTAAGAAAAATATCCATACTTAAAACTTTATAAACCATAATCTCTAGCTTCCGCTAACTGTTGTACACACGTTCACGAGAGACTGGCGTTCCAGCGGATAACGTAGGATGTAGGTGTAACATAAGCTCCGGTGAAATTATGCTAGTCTCACGAGAGCCAAGTTTTGTTTACAGCAAAGTCTCCTCTTGGCTCATATGTGACCCTGGACCACAAAACCAGTCATAAGGGTAAATCCTTTGTAAATATTTGGCCGAGATACAACTATTTGAAAATCTGGAATCTGAGGGTGCAAAAAAATCTAAATACTGAAAAAATCGCCTTTAAAGTTGTCCAAAAGAAGTTCTTTGCAATGCATATTACTAACCAAAAATTAAGTTTTGATATATTTACGGTAGGAAATTTACTAAATATCTTCATGGAACATGATCTTTATTTAATATCCTAATGATTTTTGGCGTAAAAGAAAAATCGATAATTTTTACCCATACAATGTTTTTTTGCCTATTGCTAAAAACATACCCAAGTGACTTAAAGGGGTCCTATTATGCTCTTTTACAAAGTCTTGATTTTGTTTTGGGGGTGTACTAGAACATGCTCTCATGCTTGGTGCATTATTTTTCGCATAATTTACATTATTAAAATACCTTTCTCCCCATCCTGGCACAAACGGCTCGATTAGTTCTGGGTTTTAATGAAGGCCCGCCTTTCGAAAAAAACGAAATGTGTTGTGATTGGAATTAAAAAAGTGAAAAAGCATAATAGGACCCCTTTAAGACTGGTTTTGTAGTCCAGGGTCACATATCCTCTGATATTTTTCTTTACATATACGCATTTTGTACTTCTAATTTGTGACCGGTGTTTTGTTTTGCTCTCTCCTCTGCGCTTCCGCGTTTGTCACTTCTCACCGGACCTTACCATACTTCTACGTCCTACGTCATCTGCTGGAACGCCACTCTCTAGTGAACACATGTACAACAGTTAGCGAAAACTAGAGATTACAGTTTATGAATTTTAACATTTTAAATATGGATTTTTTTTTTACACAAATGCATCGCTTCACTTCAGAAGGCCTTTATTAACCCCCCGGAGCCGTGTGGAGCACTTTTTATGATGGAGGGACGCACTTTTTTTGGGCTTCAAAATCTCGACCTTCATTTACTGCCATAATAAATCTTGGAAGAGCCAGGACATTTTTTAATATAACTCTGATTGTATTCATCTGAAAGAATATACACCTAGGATGGCTTGAGGGTGAGTAAATCATGGGGTAATTTTCATTTTCAGATGAACTATCCCTTTAAAATACTAGAAATCGCAATAATCATTAATTAAACAAGCATTTATATTACATATGTAGATTTTCCATATATTAATGACTTATTGTTAGCAAAATATACTTTTCTTAATATGGGTGTTGTCATTGCAACTCATTAATTCAAAAGAAAGAGCTGCTATAGAAAGTTGCCTGAAGTGTAATAATACAAAGTAAATAAATGGGTTTTCCACCAGTTCCCAAGCAAAAATTAAGTGCAGAGTTCTAATTAAAGCAGTATTAGAAACATATTGATAGGATTTATAGCTTCTCTGAGTAATTTGTAAAATTGGGAAGAGAATAATGTGCATATTTTTGCATATTTTGCTAAATAATCAGGTAATTCGTCAACTTTTTTATTTAAAAGTTCTCTTTTTTTATATATTATCATCAGATAGACCAGTGATTCTCAACCAGGGGGCTGGGGCCCACTATGGGGCCTCAGAAATGATTGGAAATAAGAACAAAAGTAGTAACAAAAATAAAAACAACTAAAGATTTCTTATTTTAATTCATCGCCTAAACAACTATTACTTTTTTTTTCTCAGAAAATATATATATGAGGTAGCTTAATTTCATGAGTTCTAGGCTTTGAAAAAAATTTTTTTAATAACATATTAAATAACATATTAAAACTCTGTGGGCATTTTTAGAATGGACATACATATGCATGTATACATTTTTAGCCAAACTCTGAAATATTTTATATAGCAAGAAATTGTGTTTGGTAGAAATTGTTAGTAAAAAATAGTTTTCAAAATCCTTATCCAGTAAATCACAAACAACTGGCCTTTGAATATTGTTGTGGACAATGGGCAGCCTTAATTGGGATCAAACAGTTGAGAACCATTGACATGGACTGCATCATGGTCTATTAATATGTGAGAGCCAGGGTTCTTCTCTATCTTCCATGTGGTACCTTTAGAAGAGGAATTAATTAGACATTAGCACTCTCTCGCTTACCAAAAACATGCTCTTTGAAGTTTTGAGTCAGCAGTTGTGTCTAACTAATAAATAATTCATCACTTTTGCATGAAAATATGGTCTTTTTTGATTACAAAACACTCTGCTTTGCCTCGTCAGTCTATCATCAATGAGCAGAGAGCACAAAGGCCATTAATATTACAAACATGATTTACAAATAGCCTCAAATAGAAATCCATGAGTTTTGGGTTTTTATGTATGCAAACACACATGCACACAAGCTTAAATAAACATCATACAGCCCTTCAAGGGTATCTGCCTTCACTAATCCATCTGATATAACAGATGCTCCAAAACTAGTGGGGAATCTACCAATTCAATACTTTACAACATCTGATCAGCCTCTAGGCTCAGATGATCACAGATGTGCCGCTCTAGTGACCTAGAATGCTCTTCACCGTTTTGTATAATATTCATTGCAATATAGACCTTCAAGATCCAGGTCGTTGATTAAAATTCTTCCCCCATGAGGACTAAAAAGGCATTCAGTTATTCACTTAATGCAGGACCGAGTCTGAAAACATTCGTTTTGATTACTCTCTAGAGTTCTGTACAGATGCCAAAGCAAGATCTGTAACGAATTCGTCTCCCCTCAGCAGGGCCCAATGAGAAGCAGGTCATGACCTCCGTCTCATCTACATAACACATGCAAAGAAGCTTTTTGTTCGTGTTTGTCTTGATGCGCTGTAAATGCATTATTCACCCCATCTCAGGTGTAACTGATTGAAGAGATTTTAATGTTACCAAGGTTACACGACTCATTAGGAATTCATGCTGCACCTCTGCAAAATTCAAACTGTTAAATTGATTTTCCACTATATAATCAGGAACATTGATACAATGGTAAGCCTGCTTTAATCATTTATAATGCATTATTGCTATGTCATAGTCAGGAAGTGTCATAAAGGTGTATCGATATGCAAATAACACAAAAAGAGCAGACGCAAGATGTCATGATGCAATGTGGTCCCTTAAAGGGATAGTTCACACATAAATGAAAATTCTGTCATCATTTACTCACATTCATGTCGTTCCAAACCCGTATGATTTCTTTCTTCTATCCCTTTGAAGGAGTTTACCCGAAAATTAAAATTTGATGAAGATTTACTCACCCCCAGGCCATCAAAGATAGATGAGTTTGTTTATTTATCAGTAGATTTTAAGAAATTTTGCATTATGTTGCTTGTTCACCAATGGATCATCTGCAGTGAATGGGTGCCGTCAGAATGAGAGTCCAAAACATCACAATAATCCACATTCAAGTCCATCATTTAATGTCTTGTGATGTGAAAATCTGTGTGTTTGAAAAAAATAAATCCATCATTAGGATGTTTGCAACCGTTGCTTTTGGCTAAAGTATTGCTTTGTTTTTTTCCTCTGTTAATATTATATTTTTTCTCCAGTAAAAATGGTTGTCTCGTCTGAATCAGGAGAGAAATATGTACAGATCAAACAATGTTTACAAGCAAAAACAGTTCGATACAAACATCTTGGTGGATGCATGATAGGATACATGATTTTGATGTAAGAGGACCACAGAGGATGGACTTTTTCACTAGCGGAAGCAGTATTGTAGATTATGGACTCATATTTTGTCCAGAAGGTTTTTTTTTTTATACAAATACACAGCTTTTCACTTCACAAGACATTAATTGTGTCAATGTGTAATTGCATAATTTCATATGGATCACGTCATGAGTTATTGTGATGCTTTTATTAGCTGTTTGGACTCTCATTCTGACTGCACCCATTCACTGCAGGATCCATCAGTGAGCAAGTGATGTAATGCTAAATTTATCCGCATCTGTTCCAATGAAGAAACATCTCATCTTTATCTTGGATGGCCTGAGGATGAGGAAATTTTCAGCAATTTTGGGGTCAAATATTCCTTTAAGTCACACTTCTACATTTAATATGACTTTTAATTGAATGATGCAGCAATGATTTTGAGGACATATGATGTTAGATTTTGTTTCAGAAGGCCTAATGCAACCTTCATAACCCCTTTTAATACAACCCAACAGTCTGTGTGGCATTACATCACCAAAGTGTGGACCAAAAGGTCTTAGGGCAGCTTTTGGGACAGGGCCAAACTTGAATGTTCATGCACAACCCTAGTGATATGATGAAAGACCCCATGCACCGCTATCAAAACGGCTGCTGACATGAATAATTCTTTCAAATAGCAATCGTCTTTGGTTATCTTCTGAACGCCAGTGTTACCCGTGGTCTATGTGTTGCTGCACTAGTGAACTAGATTGGCTGTGATAGACTCACCTCTCTTTGATCCTGATCTTCAATCCCCAGCATCCTCAGGGTGTTTAGAGACAAACAGCAAGGGGTAAAACGTGAGTACATGTTAAGGAGGTAAACATGCCAATAGAGGAGAACAACATTACAAGCAATGAGAGAGTTTTTGTTGTAGATGTCCAAACCGATTGATAAATTAATCTCCTTCCATTGCAGCAAAATCCTTTTGGGCACACAACTGTAAGCTTCTCAGTTGTGAAAGTAAGAGGGAGCTGAAAGCCTTATTTAGTCATTTATCATTGTAATGTTAGTGTAATGTAATGTTGTTCAATCAAAAATGAAAATTGTCATTAATTACCCCCCCCCCGTGCTGTTCTGAACCTATATGTTGTAATTGTTGTTGTTGTTTTTTTCAATGAAACAAAATAAAATATTTTTGAAGAATTATTGCACAGCTCTTGCCATACAAACAAATGTTCATAGTGACCGGTGGCTGTCAAGCTGCAGAAGAGGAGAGATTGTTGGTGAAAAATGTCCTGCATTTCAGTCTGTTCTTCATACAAAACATATGTATAGCTTCAGAAAACTTTGGATATTGTCTTACATTTGGACTATTTTTTTTATCTAGTCTTACATTTGGACTATTTTTTGGTGCTTTTTGGCAACCCCTGGTCATCATTGTTTAATGGCAACTGCATGACTATTTTTCTTTTAAGAATATGAAATTATTCCTTAAAATGCTGTAAAATGGAGTGATAAATAATCATTCTACTCACACAATTCCAAATAAAGATAGTTCGGTAGACAGACGGATGGATGGATAAGACATGCAGTAAATACAACTTCCTGTCATAGCTCTTATTCGTTTAAATTAAAGTACTGTATTTTATCATTGTGATTATTAGCATATTTTGTGTCTTTTCATTATAATATAGGTATAGTTATTTACATCAGTTTGAACATTTAGTGTGCATTAAAATGGCAAAACCACATCATTTATGGACACTAAGTTAAGTGATTAGAAGACAGTAAGTTGCCATATGAAAGTCAGAAAGAGCTTTATTGCCAAGTATACATGCTCACAAAGAATTTGTCTTGGCCAAAGGAGCTTCCAGTGCAAAAGAAAGTACAGACATAATACTTTATGTATGTACTTTCTTCTGTTTTTTAGATTGTGATGTGCCTTTATGTGGGATGCGATATTTATTTATTTATTTTGTTTTTAGGATACATGGCTATTTTTAAATGGCCATCAATGGCAAAAAAAATGTAGCAGCACTGGCTAACTAGTCAAACCTTTCCTGTCTTATTGAGAGCTGCATGTGTCTGATATATTCATGTTTTGTTCTGGACTGTGATTTCAAGGCTTGATGCATTGTTCTTGGGTTTTATTGTTGACAGTTTCATATTCCTCCTGGGGTATAGCTGATGACTGGCAGGACATATGTGTTGATGGTTTGATTTCTTTTTAACTAGTTCTTCCAGACTTGTCTTAGTTGTCTCAGATATATTGGTTTGGATCCAGCAGGTCAATAGAAACAATAAACCTCAAATATATCTTCAGTCATATTTCAGTTTAATAAGCTGAAACATCTGTGTTTATATATATATATATATATATATATATATATTTCTTTCTTGGCATATTATTGACTTTATTCAGTGTAGCCTCTCTTTTCAAAGCGTTGCATTGCAGGCAGATATTGAGTACTTATTCATACATTATTTCAAGACCACAACTGCGGGGATATCACTAAATTGCTGGTGCATTGTCTGATTTATTTGTTAACATCATTAATGTGATGATGCAAAACTTCCTACATTAGATGCAATTAATAACTTATTTCTAATCTGATTTAATTTGATACTGTTGTGCCTAGCAGAATTTATTGGGGAATTGTGTCAAAAATTTCACCAAAATTAATAAAAATGCCCAAAAAATGCATAAAGTCCTTGTATGAGATCTTGTTTTCATGTTATAACATAAGCAATATCACAAGAGCAAGAGAGCTGTTTTCACGAATATGAGCATGGTTGCAAAACGTGATATTGATTTTATACAAATTATTTATTTTATTTTTAACTTTTTTTTATAAATTTTTTTGGCTATTTCAGCAAGGAAAGTAGTTCCAAACAAATCCATAGCAGAACTGTTTTGTGTTTCCGCGCAACACAGCGGTGTTTCATTACTAAATAAATTAGCAGCTTTGAACGAATCGTTTGAATAAATTATTCCATGACTCACTCAAGTGATTTGCTGTCACCTAGCCTATTGGCGGTTTTAGTCTGATATTCATATTCATTTTATTTTTCCATCATATTTCTGTATTCAAAATTTTATTTTAAAAACATATTTCTGCAGTTGTTATTGTACCAATTCAAATGCAGCTTCTGTGCCGCTTCTGCAGTGCAAAGATGAATTCTGTTGTTAGTGATTTCGTTTGATTGGTAACTGCTCTATATAGTGTCTTATTATTCTAATTTTATTTATTGATTAAATATTAGATATTTTCAGGCAGTAAATGTGGATTGTTCGGATGAATTTTAGGAGTGCTGGTTTGGTCTTGGTCTTGAATCAGTCTCGCTCTGCCTTGGTCTTGGTCTTGCCTTGGTCTCAACACAGTCTGGTCTTGGTCTTGACTTAGTCTCGGATTAAGTGGTCTTGACTAAAACACTAATATATATTGGTCGACGTACATGTGTATGAAAAGTTGGCCAGGATGTCTTCACCTTGGGCCCACAGCCTTAGTTAAGTACATGAGGAGGACAGGGAGATCAATGGCTGCATCTCCTGCATCCTAGGAGATAACACTGGCTTGCTAATATGCTTGAGTGGGGTTTGAGAATTTGATGCATACACCATCCAAAAGATGTGCTGATGTTTTTATGTGTATCTGGGGATATGCCAAAACATCTGCTTTGCAGCTATTAAGAAAAGCTGGCAGCACCCTTGCAAGTTCTCTGCAAAAAAACTCTCTAATCTGCATCCACAGTAAGGAACCCTTAAAATTTTAAGAACTGACATCGGCTACCATTTTTTGCACATGCATATTCCAGAACCTCCATCTGTGATGTCTGCAAGGCAATATCTAGTTTGCCTTTATTCTGATTATGGGTTATAAGGATGGAAGACATGGTATTTTCATATCCTTTATCTGTTTAAAATATCAGTGTCATCTTTTTGCAATATTGCAGATAACAGTTATCAGAAGTGCCAACCTCACATTTGGTCTTGTAGTTTTAATAGATTTTCTCCAGTTACCAAAGGACATATGAGTAAAGGTATCTAAAATTAATTGTTCATAACCAAACACATTTCTGTGACCTGTTTGGTCTTTATTTGACTTTAAGAGATTTGTTTTATTTACAAATTAGTTAGCTTAACATCAACACCACTTCCTGGTTTATTTCTTCCAAATAGCTTGAATATGAACACATTAGGAATTCTAATGTAACTTTCCCCAACACTGTTTATTTCTGCTTAAAAAATAAATAGACAAATAAATGTGATTAAGAAAAAAGTTTCTTTGCAGTGTTTTGCTGATAATTTACATAAATTTGAAATTTAAAGAATTAAGTATTTGTATTGTATTTTAATACATTTCGTTCAGTGTCAAATTCATTGGGCTTAAAACTTGGCTGAGCACATATAAAGAGATCAAATCCAAATCCACTTTTATTTCCTGAAATACTTTCCAGTGACAGTTTTAATGTTATATCCTGCTCGTCTTCATTTCCAGATCTGAAGACATTCCAGATCTTACTTTGAAAGTTTGATTGAAAACTTTATGGTTAAACTTTTTAAACTCATGAAGCTATGTAACCGTGACCTAGATATTTTTTGTGATCTATCTTGTATAATCTTTTCGTTTTAACATTTCCAGAATGACAGAGAGAAGATGACATTTTTGAGACAGAGCAGTAATGTCAGAGTAAGATCAAGATTGGGAAAGCAGCGCTGACTTCAATGAAGCAGGAATTGCTGTATTCTACTTCTGCAGCTCTCTGAGATAAGATGAGAAATGCAAATAAAAAAGTAACACACTCACATAAAGTGATTTAAATCAAAAAGTATATCCTGCACCAGTGGTTCTTAACTGGTTTAACTTAAGGACAGATTTTACTAACTGCATAGGCCCATATGCAAAATTATTTTATATAGACTGGATAGGAAAAAAATGATGTCAACAACAAAAACAACAAAAATATAAGAAAAGTGTGTTTTCTTGTTTTCTCCTCCATTTTACCACCAGCTGAGAACCAATAACCAACACCTTTTGTTTAAATAAAGTTCTTTCTTTCTTTCTTTCTTTCTTTCTCTTCATTTCTTCCTTCCTTACAATCATCCATCCATCCAACTATCAGGATGCATTTGGCTGCTCCCTACAACTTTTTTAAGCACAGGCCTGAAACTCAAATGCTTGTATTTCATGAACCTGTAGTATATTGACATAATACTGGTCTCTTGAAAGTTGGGATTTCTTTCTTTCTTTTTTTTTTTTTTACTCAGAATTCATTAAATTCATTGGTTGTAAACAACAATATTTAAAAATACTTGCATTTATTGAAATGTGATCATGTATATGCATATTTTTATAAAAAACAATTTATTAATTTATTCTTCAGTTCATTCATAAGAAACTTGTCAGAGTCTAAAAATGCAATCAACAGTGGGAATCCACAAGTCGAATCATGATCTTTTTCAAATTTGAAGATTACTCTGTTTTTTGAGACATTATTTAAGCTCATGTCACTTTTCAAGTTCAGGCTGAGGGTGGGAGTCATGTGTGCCAACTGGGTTGTCTTTTTCTTGGACTTCTTGGATTTTTCTTGGATCTTGGCTTGATGATGTAATATGTAAACACTGCAAATTGCATTAAACATAGCTCAGCAAAGTATGGCTATAATTAAAAGCATTAGTCCTTGAATATATTCTTAATAAGATTTGTTATGTGAACATCTTCTTACATGGCTTTCATTAAATTTAATTTCATGAAGACAATACTGAAGCATTTCTCTTGACGGCTCACATCGAGATCTCTGCTGCCAATCAGATCAAGCCAATGCACTTTGAAAGACTGAGCTACAGAGAAATGTGCCAAATTCCTTAAATCCAACATAACATACATGCCCTCATACTTGCACATTGAATACACATGTATCCCACCGTGAGAGGGCGAGAGATGGCTGACCGTGGTCAGAGCAAGCACATGACAAATATTTTCTCAGTCACACGCTGTTCTCTGAACTACACTGTAGATCAGAACTTGTTTGTTTGTGTAAATGTTAATTTTTGCTTTCTTTACGGATGTAGTCTTCCTCTAATTTCCCTCCCTGCGGTGCATGGCTTTGCTCACAGTGTTGACTTTGCAGGGAGAACAGCCGTCTTTGAGCCATAATGCCACGTCTGTCAGACTGATAAACGTGCCGAGCTGCTTAAAGTCCGGCATTGCAAGGAAATGATCTATATTTCTTCTTTAGAGGCCTTTAATGCCCGCAAATCTCTTTTATCACTCCGGAAGGTTGACCAACTACAAATGACCAACATTGATTAATCCCTGATTCACACGGGAAATTGTTAGATTGATGCTTTTAAGCTTGTAAGAATGGATCCCTTGAAGTGAGGTCAATAGAATGGACTGAGAATTCTAATGATGCACATTTCCTATGGTTAAAGCCGGGCCATCTGGAGGGTCAGTGATCATTAATGCTAATGAAATTCTATATTTAGATCTCTCATTTTCTAGATGATTTAATTAAGATAGTACACCATAAATAATAACTATTTAGCATCTAAAACAAGTCTGTTGATTTATCATTAGCATTATAATTTGCAAATGGTGACATTATTGTTATGTGAACCCCTGAACCCCCTATTTTAGCCTGTGACTGACTGTGTCCTGCTGTAATTAATGATGGTTGGCAGTCTCTAGTGCCCATGGGCTAGTGCCCATTTTCTGTCAATTGCTGCTATGTCTGCTATGTGGCCCCAGAGAAGTAACATCTAGACAGATACAGCATTGTAATTTCCTAATTTATTCAATAAACAGTCAGACGGAAAACCACTGGAGACTTGACATCGCCGTGTCTCCATTGGAACCCTGTGAGTGAATTGCAACACTTACTGAATTACAGTTAAACAACACTCTAGAGACTTTTACTAGGACAGGATATATGCTTGTAGTTCACTCAAAAAAGGACATTTCCGTCATCATTTAGTACCTCTCCAAACTGGTGTGACTTTCTTCTGTGTAACACCTCTTAAGTCAAATAATAGTTTTGTGTGAGGATCCTAGTTTAGTGAACGGGATCAACTGCTTCTTTGAAAAGATCTAAGATCACTTAAGCAATTGACAGTGAGGTTTATACTAAGTATTTTAATTTTGGGAAGATTTTACTTAATATTCCAGGGAATAATATCTTATTTTTTACTCTGATGCATTAGAACTGAAGAAACAGCTTAATCACCCGCAACGCAATCGCGAGGTCAGATTCGTATGATTCTGTTGAATCGTTTTTTTTTTGTGAAACGAAATGAATTGTTCAGATTCGATAAAAATTTGAAGTTCAGATTGTTCAGTGATTCAATTAATTGGTTTATCCGAATCTCCAGTTAACATTGGTCATGACTCATGACTCAAAATAAGCCAAGAATCACAAGTAGTAATAGAGCTCGAGCACGTGGAGGATTTGACTAACGGCATGAAAAGTAAGCCTACTAATGCTTGTTTATTGCCAATTAAAATTATATTTAGCTTATACATGACGGTAAAGGGCGAGCTGTTAATCTCATTTTATAAAATGCTTGAAGGGGAGATGTCGTTTTGCCATCTGTATGAGGTAGGTAAATGTAAATAACATTAAAATGACGAAGCTTTTTTCCACTACCATAGCGGATTAACATGACAAATGACACATATGTTTGCATATGGTTTTGTTCAAATGTTATCACATTTTGCCCCATGCGATAACAGTTTTTTATGTTGTTTATACTGTTGTACTATTGTGGCGAAATGAAGCTTTGTGAAGCAGCGAGGCTTTTGTCTGAACTCGATTCATAACTCAAAAGTTGTCAACACGGTGTACCTTGTGGCCATGTAGTGGTCGAAAGGATTAATATATGATATGATATGATATGATTTTTTAAATACCGTGTGGTGTATTTTTGTTTGTTTTTACTTGTTGGCAGACACTTGAATTATCAGTAATTTCAACTGATATTCCCTTGATTCTGTATGACTGTTCTCATAAAATCAAACTTTTGCTTATTTGCAGTTCATGAATATTTAATGTTTGCATCCACTAATCTTCCTTATTGACTAGTGCTGGGAAGTTCACTGTGCTGCAAATGTAAAGTATAAAACTGTGTTTTGGGTGATTGTTTCTCAGATTTATTCTGAGTAACAGTGGCTGATCGCATTATAGCCTACTACATAAATGTGAGGGCCCTCATTCCCTATCCTCAATCCTTGTTCCTCTCCTGAAGATGTGATGTGTGAGAATCCATTAAACAGCTACACTTGATTTTAAACACTTTAAACTTAACTCTGCAGGGAGGTGATCTAGAGACGCAGTCAACCCACAATCAATCTATATTTCAGATACGCTATATGGTGTCTCTTGTATTAAAAATAAGCATGGCTTTTGTTTGGTCAGTATGGTAAAGGAAAGCAACAAACAAGACAGCCTAATAAGTAGTAGGGTTATCAGCCACATCAGCAACCTTTTCTTAATCTCTGATTAACCTAAACTCTTTTTACTTAAAAAAAATGCAACTGTTATTTTGGAATATTTTTACAAAAATCTGCTCAATGTATTTCTAATTAGCATTCTGTATTATCTTAATTTAATATTTTCATGTATTATCACGTTCCAACAAGTTAATATGTTGTGGCCTCAACATACTGTGACGTTCCAACTACTTACTATGTTGTGGCCATTTCAAAACCGAGTGAACCGAACAGGTCCCTTCCCAGTCACCGTACATTTGCTCAAAGATCGTGCTGTGCTGTCTTTTGGGCAGAGCTGATAATTGGTCGGTGTGGTGCGATTCAAATTAGTAGCGCTGTTTCGCTCTGCTTTTGACTCGTGTGCCAATTAATGTTTTTATACGCAATAGAAATGGCAGCGCTTATCAGTTAGTCAAATTGGTATTGGCACCAGTGTGACCTCTAACAAAACGTAGTTGCCCTGGCAGGAAAAAAGGTTGCAAATGCGACCATTTAGTCGCAGTCAGAGCCCTGATAACTTTTTTTTTTCTCCAGTCTCAGCATATTTCGTTTTATCTTCACCACAGCTTTACATACTGTATGTGTAGGGTGCAATTCAATCTTGGTCATTCTAGACTGGGTGTGGGTGCGAAATGTCTGAAACAGTTCACAGCAGATCATGGTTTATCATGTTTCACCCGCCTCTGTTGTGTGGCAATGACGGGGCAAGGGTGTGGGCTGTGGCTGCTCTGATGGATGGATCTATCACTGTCATGTCTCTAGCGGAAGTGTGCGGCCAACCGCATGACGATAGAACAAGTGTGATCAGCAAGACATCTTCTGTCTGCAGGGCGTAGTCTCCTTGACCTGCAGGCTGGGTGGTTTCTGATCCGCTGCAGTGCTCAGATTTGCCCTCAGTCTTGAGGAGGTCAAATAATTGGTCTGAAGGAACACTGTGCTATTGGAAGTAGGAGGCAGAGCTTTTGTGCCACAGAGCCAGTGGGTTTTAAAGTTTCTCACAGCACAGAGTGACTTAAGGGAACAGCAAGGTTTCTGTGTCGGGGAGAGTGGGGTAATATGTGCCACTTTTTACTAAGTTGTCCTCTAGTCAAAAAAAAAGGAGATAATGGTAAAACTAATAAACATAATAATATGTGAAGATGTCTGCCATCTACTGAAATTAGAAACGGCTATAATATGGCCATAAAAATATAAATACAAATACAACTAAAATATAGCAAAAGTTGAATCACTGGGGAATATAAGAATTATTTTTTCAAAACAGTAAGTCAACATGAAAAATTAAGGAAATCAAACACTAATTTTGATTTTTTATTTTTTTTTACAAAAAATAAAATTATTAATTAAAAATTTATATAAACAATACCATTTAAAAGTTTGAAATAAATTAATACTTTTATTCAGCAAGGTTGCATTAAATGAAAAAGACAAATGAATAACAACATTTTACAAAAGAAATAATAAACAATTTAATAAAACGAACAATTAATAAATAAACACACACACACACACACATATGGCAGTGCTATATACAGTGGGTACGGAAAGTATTCAGACCCCCTTAAATTTTTCACTCTTTGTTATATTGCAGCCATTTGCTAAAATCATTTAAGTTAATTTTTTTTCCTCATTAATGTACACATTTAATATTATAGGTTACCCCTCTCTACTCCGTATGATCATTTGAACATCGTGATGATGTTTTGATTTATGTTTACATATAGAAATGTTTGTTTAATTGAGATTTAACATGCTACATGTCTTTACTATTTACATGGTGTAAAAGCATGTCTGCATCTATTTGGCATTGCAGGAGTGGACAGCAATGAGTTCTGCTTCACCTCGAGTTCTCGCACACATGCTGAAGAACAGCGGGATCCATTCATAATGGAACTCTGACATGAAATTAACTGAAAATAATGCGCATGACATTTTTGCACAGCTGGAGGATTTGAATAATTGAGGCGGTAATAAGACTCCATCAGAGGGCAGGCAGGTGAGGTTCACTTTTTAAGCACTGCCACGGCCTTCAGCAGATGGAGGTTTATTCACTAGAGATGTGCTGGTGCTTTTCAAGAGCATCAGAAGAGCATGATGGGAAAAACTTCAAGGCACACGCACTCAGAGCCAATAAACTCAATCTGAGAGGTCACTGCATTTGCCTGAGACCTGCTAATAGCCAGGTATAACTTGTCATTACCTGAATGGATTCATGGATAGCTTTTGGTTTCTCAAAGTGCAAGGTCTTTTAAAGATCTGTCTCATTCGTAGCACATGAATCAGACATAAAACAATCTCTATGTAGAAATTTGTAAAGTTATTTAGTCCTATAACATAATTAAAAAAAAATAATAATTTGAAAGAAGAAAATAGCAATGTTGTGAAATATTATTACAATTTAAAATAACTGTTTGCTCTTTTATTATAATTTTAAAATGCATTTATTCCTGTTGTGACAAAGCTGAATTTCCAGCATCATTACCCCAGTCTTCAGTGTCACATGATCCTTCAGAAATCATTCTAATATACTGATTTGGTATGCAAGAAACATTTCTTCTTCTGATCAGTGTTGAAAACGGCTGTAATGCTTAATATTTTTTTGCAGAAACTGTGATACCTTCTTAGGATTCTTTTATAAATATAAAGTTCAAAAGAACAGCATATACTGGAAATAGAAATCTTTTGTAACATTGTAAATATGTTTACTGTCATTTTTGATCACATTCTTTTACACAGTAGTGTATAGATAAGTTTTAAATTAATTGTACATTAACTGTACATTATAATATTTCAAAAAAAAAAAAAAATTATAATTAAATACAAAAAATATTTATTTCCAAGTTTAAATTTACTTAAATTGACTTTTTTTTAATGTGGCCTAATACATACACACACACTTACATAATACATGTATATTTCCTGGAAATGAGCCAGTTTTATACAGACTGTTGTTCCAGGTTTCATGTGGAAATAATCTATTACTGAACGTTGTAACATCTTGTCTCTATGGGGGCCAAAAATGGCAAAGACATACGTTCAGACTGGTGATATTTTGCACCAGCAGATGGTTGATGGTGTTTGCTGTGCTTGCTTTCTGTGCACCAAACAGCAGGTCACATCTGGCATAGGCTGTATTCCCAAACTCCAGCAGATGCACATTCACATATACCTGTCAATCACAACAAAGCTATACAAGATAAAAGCAACATTTAGCCACATGGTGGTTTAAAATCAGCTCTGGGTAAAAGAAGGACACTGCAATGTGATGTAAAACATATTGCTGTAGATAAAAAATTACTACAGTTAACAGTTCTACATAGTAATTTGCAGTGAAAAAAAAAAAAAAAAAAAAAAAACTGAAGCAGTACTCTTGATGTCACGGCATAATTTTTGAGAAATAGTGGGGTTTTGGGGCCTTGCATCTGCGCATTGGGTTTTTATACTTTTCCCAAGAGTGAAAAATATGAGTTTATGTTGCCAGATTATAAAGTAGAAATGGTCACATTATAGAAGTGATCAGTATAACCATTGTAAGACTTGCAGTGTTTAAATGTAACACAAAATAGTGCCTTATAGTGCCTTAACTTATGCTGTTGCTGTGTGTTATGTGATTAATCATATACTCATAGTTTTTTTGTAGTGTGGTTTGTGTGTTAAATGTTAAGGTCCTTGTACGTCTGAATGGAACAAGTTGTGATATGCTCACTTTACCCTGAAAGTGAGCAGCGCGTCACAGTGCAATGAAGTGGACCCATATTCGTAAAATAATATGGGACTGATCTATTTTAATTGCATTTTGCTGCCCGCTTCCAGTATCAGTGTTGGGCAAGTTACTTCCTAAATGTAATACATTATATATTACTAGGTACTGTCTTTTGAACATTATTATATTCATAAATAACACCGATAAATATAGCGAAATATTATCATGTACAAACAATAAACACAATACCTAGCCTTATATATAGGCTATTTTGAACGGTTTCAGAAGAAAGCAAGAATGAAAAATATAAGTTGCTATACAAGCCAAAATGAATTAGGCTAATTCAATGCGAAACTGAAAGCAAACGGCGTTCTCGCGCAGCCTACCTCTCTCATTCGGCATTAATACAATTAAATGTGTCCATATTTGCGATGTATTTGAATGCTTTATGTAATCCAAGCTTACTTAACGCACTTAAAAAACATCCTCGTCACATGAGCAAATGTGTGTTTGGCCCGAGCTCAGGCTGATCGACACGGATTGTACTACGCAGTAGGCTACGCACTATTTAAATTAACCAGTGTATCTATGTTTGGTTGACTGTATTTTATTCTGATAATGAACAGGCTGCAACGTTTGCAATGCTGTATGTGTGTGCGTGAGGCGCCGGCGCGATCGAACAGCGGAAACAAACAACAAAAAAATACTCTGTTATTTTTGGTCATACAGATCATTTGAAACTGCAATGTGTTTACTTTATTTCTGTCATCTCGGTTTCCTTTCCGTGGACTTTCGTAGAGCGCCGCGCCACACAAATAGCAGATGAACCAAACTCAGCAGCATAGCATATCTCTCAGTCTTTTCTTTTCGTTTTGTTAATCTGTTAATTAGGCTAAAACAAATATTTTGCATACTCATTCTGCGCTCGTCCGCGGCCTTTTTTGACTTCTCCGACCCCGCAGCTCTCTCCGATAGCTTAGTGTTAGTGGCACCAGTCCAGGTGTTTCCAGGTTTTTCTCGTGCTATTTCTCCATGTTGAGAGTTTGGTGTCGCACATATTGCACCTGACTGTGCATTCTTATCCTTTTCTCCAATGAACTGAAAATAACAGGAGTGTGTCCATCTCACAAATGTAGAATCCATCTCATTTTCACTCAATTTAATTAGTGTTTAGTGTTAAGCTTGGTGTTAGTGGCACCAGTCCAGGTGTTTCCAGGTTTTTCTCGTGCTATTTCTCCATGTTGAGAGTTTGGTGTTGCACATATTGCACCTGACTATGCATTCTTATCCTTTTCTCCGATGAACTGAAAATAACAGGAGTGTGTCCATCTCACAAATGTAGAATCCGTCTCTGCAGTCATCTCAACCATCTAATTCCAGCAACAGAAGATAGACAAACTATTTTACCCGCGGAATTTTTTTCTCTGGTGCTGTTTTGCGTTGTTGGTAAATTCACCACTTAATTTTTAGTTAAAATATGTTGTTGTAACTTGCGTTACTGAGATTGTAACGAGTAATAATATTACCCAAATTTGATTAGTAATGCGTTATATTACTGCGTTACAGCAAAAAGTAATATACTACTCTAATATTATTACTTTTGTAATGCGTTACTCCCAACACTGTCCAGTATAGACTGGATGAGAAATGTCCAAGAGTCTGAAGTTATGAGATGCTTGCATATTATAGATCATCTCATGGGCCCTCGGGCATGTCAGGACCACCTATTGCCTATAGGATGAGCCAACACGCAATATAAACTTCACAGTCAATTCTGCTAGCTTTTTTAGGTACAATCACTGTTTGATCCAACAATTTACAGCTTTCAAATACAATTTTGTTCCTTTTTATTATTATTATTATTATTATTATTATTATTATTATTATTATTATCATCCTTATTATTCTTTTTGAGTATATCGCAGTTGAGAGACATAAAAATGTATCCAGGTCATTTTTATTTTTAAATTGTCACTGAGCTGAGTATAGATGCTAAGGGGCTAATTCTGAAGTTGAAAAATTCTCTCACTTGTGTCATCCATGGTATTACAGCTGCTGCTAATCCTACTGAGAGGCGATATAGAGTATGCTGTCTAGTATCTTGTCAGAATGAGAAGTGAGCCACCAGGAGCATTACAGCAGTTTGTGTGTGTGTGTGTGTGTGTGTGTGTGTGTGTGTAAAGACATTCAGAGTTCCTCTCTCTGCCATGCAAGTGATGAAGTGTGGAACTCACAGTCGCACACACTATAGTCGTTCTGAAGTATGTTGTTCAGTGGCTGTCATTGAGGTAAAGGGGCCAGGACAATATTCATGTTTGAACATTGTCACCAAATAGCATTTAACATGAGGCAAAACTGCAGTGACAAATTACAGTTTGGATAACTATTAGCTTCAAGGCTGTTGTAATCTCATGCCCCTTGTAATTAACTCATGGCAAAGCTTTTGGCTATTAGCTCTAAACTCATTGATTGCGACATTCTGCTAAATAGACAAGAATGATTATTCTTTCATGACTGACAATGAAATCAGGTCAAGTTTAGTCTTGATCAGATGAGCGATATTTCATATAACTTACAAAAGGCTTCTTAATCACAACAGAGCTTAGTGAATCTATGTTATAAAATACATAAAACATGCACATGTATTGTTTTCAGAAAAAGTGATGTTTTTATAAATTATACATGTGATTACAACATAATTTTATTCAGTTTCAAGTGTAATTTGCTGTCAAGCCATGCATATGTCATGGTTATAAATATATGTACTGTTGGATGAATAGCTTTCTCTTGCCTGAGTTCTTGTTTATTGTATTCATATGTGGATTGAAATACTCCAGTAATTATACTCCAACTGTGAGCTAGAATTAATTCATAAATGTTTCTTTGGGTATTCTTGGACCGTCTAATGCACTGATATTTTGTCAACACGGCGACTGACAAGATTGCATACAATCTTACATTTTGCATGATTCTAAACAAAGGCTAAACAGAGTAGCATTATATATAATTTTTTTAAGTGTTGTTTATATGTATTTGCTTTTTACGTGATGTGTATATACCTCAATTATTTTATTTTATTTTCACTTCAGGTTTTGGGTTGGTATGATTTTAAATAAGAATGACATTTTAGAATGACAGCAGTTTGTGTGTATGTGTGTGTGTGTGTGTGTGTGTGTGTGTGTGTGAATCATATCCTTAGTCATTTACAGTAAGGTGTGAGTAGGCATGTTGTTGCTATAGTATAGTAACCATATAAATGAAAATGAAAATGACAATGACAATATACACTAATTATTATGAATCTAAACAAATCTATTGAATTTGGCTCTTGTTCTGTTGGTAAGTAGGCTACAGAGATGCTCAAGGCCATGTGTTATTAAAGTTGCTTAAATGAAAATTTAAAGCCACTTACTTCACTTAAATAGACTGTTCTTCATCCCACCTCCACTACAGCTTTCCGTCTTTAATTACACATTTGTGGGAACTTTGAAATTCACCTCAGGTTCAGGGACCTTAATTATGGACAGCGAGTCACATCTGTCAACTTTGTCCATTTGCTTTATAAACATATGAATTCATAAAAATCACCACAAAAAACACTAATGGCTTAAATGAGACAGTATTCAAATCTTGAGGAAGAGAGTTTTGATAAATAATGTTTCATTGGCAAACAAAAAAGGTTTTACTTGACTGGATTTTATTATTGAGAAATGGGAAAGAAATTTATTTAAGGGTCAGAAAAATTAATAAACACTCTTTCAGCATGAACTATATGGCTGTAGGTTAAAATAAAGCTGAATGCTATTTACAGGTTTAGGTACCCCAAAAGTGAAACATTTGTTATCATTTTTTCACCCCAATATTGTTAAAAACCCATAAACTCTTCAGTAATGTGGGACTGCGGTAGTCTCAGTCTCAGACGTCACGCCCACGGAACGTTGGCTAAACGTCTGATGCATATGGCACACAAAAGTGGAAACACTTCAGGAGTTTCGAAGTCGTCATCGGATTGGTTGAATTACACAGGATTTCTGGGAGATGTGTGTGTCGCGTTCTATAAGGTTCCGCCTGGAAACAAAGATGCCGTAATGCCAAACCCCCTCACGAAAGAAAAAAGCTGTCGTGTTTACAACTGTGACGACGAGCGCTTATCAGGATCAACTAAAAGCTGGATTTTCAAAAGTATGTGAAATATTTAAAGTTTGCGGCACAGAATCTTTAAAATATGTCAGAGAGTTTTACACACTGGTCTGTTATTGTGGCGACATTTCCACGTCCCGAAACATGATGCTGAAACGAAACGAACTGTGATTGGTTGTTTGACATGTCGGTCAAACGGCCTCATGGGCGAGCCTTCGCCAATGAAAGCTGCCATGGATTCCAGACCTTCAGCCGTCAGCCTGAAGGTCTGGCTACGCGAGACTAGGACTGCGGTGGTGTAAATCCAGTACCCAGGTCTAATTGTGGCGCCAGTAGTTGAACTGGGACGAAGGGGTTTGCTGTTGTTTGCACACCTTACGTAATGACAAATCTTCTCCACAAGCAACTCTTGTTCTTTTTAATGACTTCCAAGTTTCCCAGTGATTGTGGGGTTTGTTTCACGCCTCATTTCGTTTAACCGTCAAATCTCTAAATTCCACCTTGTTTGGAGGAGTGACGGAGGACAGAGAGATTATGGCGGAGGGTTTTTGTAGGTTGAGCGGCAGCGTTCTGGCGTAGAGTAGGTGCAGAGCTGCTTGTGCCACTCCAATCATACAGAAGCACCTGGTGGTTATTTGGCTGTAACTCTTTGTCTGTCTGCCCCTTCTTTGTTGGCGTTTGTGTGTCAAGAATGTAAAACAAACAAAGTTGTCAAGGAGTGCGGCAAAGTGATACTGAGGGCTGACGTTCACAGAAACTTCGAAAGTGAATAATGGCAAGCGTGTACGTAACTAATACTCTGAGGCTTGACAGATCACAGCAATAAAAATGATGTTCAGTTTTAACTTATACACCCTCTTTGTTAATGATAATAATCTGATGTGACAATTTCAGAGTCTGAGTTTTGAAAGCACCTTAAATACTGACACAAATCACAGCTGACAGTCAGAATGTTTCCAGGCAGACAGAGCGTGATGGTCATAGATCTACATCAAGAGCATGCTTTTGTATTCTCATTAATACTCTGTTTTTATGTCTGAATGATTTAGCAAGTCCCGTTATGTGAAAACTAGCAGATTTGAATAATGTAATTTTGATAACATGGCGATGCATTTCTGAGAAGGGAGTCTTCCATGTTTAATAGCGAATGTGGGATGGTTGGCCATTGACAGTCCTCTAAATATCTGCTCTCTTTCCGCAGCTTGCACATCTAAATGGCACCCTGTGTGCCACTATTCAAGCTTATTTCTTTGGACGGCCTTCAAACACATTTGTTGCCATATTGAATATACCATGACATTTTAACCTCAAGATGTTACCAGGTTGTATAGTGCTTCTTCAAACATATTTTCTGCAGTGGTACTTTACAGACAACCCTAGGTGGATGCTTAGGATTTTGTCTGAAAGTTCCCAGAACATTGCTTTGTAGTTTTAGCGTGTTGCTGATGGGTTGCTAGTGGTTGTTTTGGGTGGTTGTTGGATACTAGGGTGTTGTGGGGAATTTCTAAGTGGCTGTGGCATTCTTTCAATTTTTTCAGTTTTTGAAAAATGGCAAACTGTAAGTAGGAGAAATAGTAATAGCAATAATTTCTACTATCTCTGATATTCATATATGGTTGTCACATTTAATTCCCAATTGGCAGTTGCACATTATCCTCTGCTTATTTATGGCAAATGTTTGAAAGAAAAGCATAGTAGGTTTTCTAGGGCTAATCAATTGAAATAAGTATGTAATAATTGTAAAATAATAATTTCAGACATAATAATTTATGGCCGCACATTTAGCATAAATAGTGTTTAAATATTAACATTTTAGCGCAAAAATACTAGATATAATATAGAATGGTGGTCGCATACGGTCTAGCCTCAAAAGTTTGAATCTGAACTCTAGCTTCTGTACTACTCTCCATTAGAAATGAAAGACTTCTGGTGTGTGTTTTTTTTTGTCAGATAGTGAAAAGTTTAATCATAGCAAGCACCACTAATTATAGATTTATCTATCATAAGGATGAACTATGCTTCAAAATCCATTTCACACTGTTGATTGCAATTTTTATTTTATTGATTATCCTAAACTTTCATTTTGGTTCACATACATGTAGCTAACATACAGAAAGATATTATGCTGTGCACATTGTAAACACATACAAGTCCTGTTTGCTGAAGGGGGAAACTGGTTTGTTAATGATCCATTTTATTGAACTATCCACACACTGGCAAGTTTTCCCATTCACCTTTTGTTCTCTTTCCACCCCGTGAATTTATGGACACTGGCCTGTTTCTGATAAATGACCCGATGTCGTGGAGTAATTTTACTCAGCCCCAAGCGTCATAGTTTCGACTTTAATTTATAAATTAGGTTACACTGAGAGAAAGTCTATGCAGTTCCAGTGGTTGATCATGCAACCAGCAGCAAAAAGCCATGACCATATGTCTTCCCCCGGCGTGTGGGAGTGAAGACCAGAGCATGATTACTCAAATAAAGATCCGCTGATAGGGAGGAAAACAAGTCCACTCAAATATCTGCAGCTAGTGCTTAAACCCACAGATTGTCTCAGTACAAATAGAAAAGGGAAAAAAAATCTAAGCCCTCTTTCTGTTGCTGTTATGAGGAAGATTTCATTATAAGGTTTCCAGACCAGTGCTGTGGTCAATTTTCAGGAGAAAAACTGATATCAGGAGATGGATTTTGCTCATTACAGGGAAAGAATAAATCAATATGCATTATGAATTTTACATTAAGAATTGAATTCAAGTTACATTTGTGTAACAGCTGAATTGCTGTAAAATGTGTGCTAATTATTAAATATTAGCTGCCAACGTTATTGCAGTCATGGTGAAAGAAAAAAACAGCACTGAAGAAGGCACCACAAAAATTGTCATTAAAAGGATAGTTCACCCAAAAAATAATATTACATAATCATTTATTCATCTTCATGTCATTCCAAACCTGTATGACTCAATTGGCTTTCATTGCATTTTGTGTTTTTCTTACTTTGTGTTCCACAGAAGAAAGTCATACACGTTTGAAACAACATGAGGGTGGATAATGATGACAAAATGTTAATTTTGGGGTGAACTATCCCTTTAATATAAAGCCGTTTAGCAATAACCTGAGACAGTTCTTCATACATCTACATTGTATTCAAAAGCAAAAGCAACTTGTGGTTTAGAGACACCTAAAATGTACCACACCTGACTTGAGTTGCCAGTTCTTGCTGCATGTGCTGTGTACTGATGTGACATTCTCCTGCAAGTATTAAATCGGGCTAATAGTCTCTCTTTTCCGTTTATCTGATCTTTTAGAGACATGACTCAGAGGTCTGACACACCGAGATTTCATTTCCTTGCATCACTTAATGCTACTACAAATGAAACCCATTTACAATGGATTCTAAAAGATTTGCTGTTATGTAATGAAAATTCATAAACACATTTCTGAATATGTTTACCTATTTCTGCTTATAACACTTTTGTACACACAGAGCACCATAATGCTTCTTATGTGAGGGTGAATGGATTTTACAAAAGTTTTTCACATTTTCTAAATTAAAGTTTTGCCTGTTGTGCCATTCTGTTAAATATGTTTTCATTGCTTTGTTTTGATGTTATAACAATTTATATGTTGTATAAAACTTATATATACATAGGCTGTTGATGCATAACATGTTCATGGACTTCTCTTTTCATCGACATCAAGATTTTTAGATTAAAATAATGGGTTTTTGACGCATTATATGTCCATGGACTGTTCTTTTTTATCAACATCAAGTTTTTTTTTTTATTCAAGTTAATACTAATAAAACTGAATTGTATATCTGTTTTGTGACTGGTAATCTCTTTTGATTTTTGATCCATTTTTAAACACTTCAAAGTTCATTTTAAATGGTCGTGTGATTTTTATTTATTTGATTATTTATTTATCTAAAAAAAGTACAAATATTAAATGTGGTCTCTCTAATTAATTTGAGCTCAAAAAGTCTGTATGCATAACAATTATAAAACAAAATAAATATAAAATAGTTTGCATAACTTGTTACATAGCAGAAGTAAAGTTCACTGCCCATATTTAACATATTAATATCTAGTGTGTTGTATAATTGTCATAGATTATAATCGTCATTGATTTAATAAAAAAAAAAAGTATTAATTCTCAAGTATCCACATGTAATATGTAAAAATCAAATATTTACATCTAAATCTGTGTTTTATTTGTGTTATGTTGAAATTATATAAATTGGTTTCTCTAATACACAGATTCTTTAAAAAAAAAAAAATCTAACATATAATGTATTGAGTGTGCATTGCTGCTATAATTGAATGGTGTTCACTTTTGTTGGCAGCTATCAAAGATGTGCTGTTTACTGCAGCCTGTCACTCCGTCTGTAGTCTAAAGAAGTATGAATAGACATTGAGAGGTGAGGACAGAGACAGACATTGGTTAAAGCTCAGTTATACATTTGAGATCTGAATTTGTTTCCTCTGGTAAGAGCGAGAGAGGAACTTGAGCCCTCTGTGTTTTCTTGTAACACAGCTCTTTGTTTTTCTCCCTGCTGGAAGAAAGCTCATCTTCTTTTCTCAACTTTGCAAGTCATAAGGTCCCCCTCCCTTCATCAGCCTCAGATGTGTGAAATCTTTTCTCCATTCTGAGCTCAAAAGGGCACCATTAGCTTCTCTTGAAGGTGGTGTGATGAGAGTCCAGTAAAATGCCATTGTCTAATCAGAAGAATATGCAATAAGCAGCTTGCTGGTGGCTCGTATTCCCAAATTACACCATTTTTGTCTTTGTGGTTATAGCTTTGTGGTCTGTTATCAGCTTGAAATTGGCATGTGGGCACTCAAGAGTGTGCATATACTATTTGACAGTCTCATTCACAATAATAGCATTCCTTTAAAGATTTTTGTGTGACTTTTTTATGATAATGTTAACCAAATGTGTGTGTGTAAGCCATTGTTAAGCCAAATAATTGTTCTTATATCTCATTAATTATAATTAGCAGTAAAAATAATCAAGCTTAATAAATGTTTAATAATTGAATTTTCTATTTCTCAAATCACTGATAATAAGAAATGTTTCTTGAACACCAAAACAGCATATTAGAATGATTTCTGAAGGATCACATAACACTGCAGACTGGAGTAATGACTGCTGAAAATTCAGCTTTGTCATCACAGGAATGAATTACATTTTAATTAAAGGGGTCATATGATGCTTTTTTAAAGATCATTATTTTGTGTATTTGGTGTAACAGAATATGTTGACATGCTTTAATGTTCAAAAAACACATTATTTTTCAAATACTGTACATTATTGTAAGTCCTCTATGCCCCGCCTCTCTCAAACGCTTCGTTTTCTACAAAGCCCCCTCCTTGGAGATGGTCCAGGGGGTGGGATGGAGGGCCAGGCCCATGAAGCAGAGCAGGCAGAGCGGGGAGCCATGGCAGAGCAGGCAGATCGGGCAGCCATGGCGGAGCAGGCAGATCGGGCAGCCATGGCGGAGCAGGCAGATCGGGTAGCCATGGCGCAGAAGGCAGAGCAGGGAGCCATGGCGGTGCAGGCAGATCAGGGACATGGACGGACCACTTGACTGTGACAGAACACGCAGAGAGTTCTTGAATGGCCTCCTTGGCCGTGAAAGGACAGACAGTGAGTTCATGAACGGCCTCCATGGCCATAACAGGACAAGCAAAGAGTTTGTGAGCGGCCTCCATGACTCTGACAGAGCAGGCAGAGAATTCATGAATGGCCTCCATGGCCGTAACAGGATAGGCAGTGAGTTCGTGAACAGCCTCTGTGGCCGTGACAGGTGATCAGGTTTTAACATGGTGGACATGACATAAACTTTGACTTAACTGGCATGGTGTGAGCAGGTCCTGGAGTAGCAGACATGGCATTAGCAGGCTCTGGCTTGGCAGACAAGACGTTAGCAAGCTTTGGTGTAGCAGACGTGACGTGAGCAGACTCTGGCTCTGGTTTAGTGCAGTGTTCCTTCTCCATGACACCCACAGTGAAAGCAGATCCACTCAACTGCAGAGCAAAGTCTATATATTGGTCAAGGGACCAGTGAACCTTTCCCCCAGGAAGCTGGGAGCAAATGGGCTCGTTTAATCCATGACGAAAAATGTCTTTCAGCGCCACGTCATTAAAATCCACTAAATAGCACAAACCACAAAAGTCCTCCACATAGTCCTCATTGGTCCGACTTCCCTGACGAATGCTCAGAAGGCGAACAACTGCTGGGTTAATTTTGTTCTGGGTTGTGTATTCTGTAACGATTCAGTCCACTGAAGGCGAGCGTAGTGAGAACCCAAGTGCAGTTTTATTTACAGAGGTGATCCAAACATCCAAACAATAATCCAAACTTGACTTGACATGAACAGACTTGACTTGACATGAACAGACTTGACT
>NW_015654491.1:35585-57080 GCF_001515625.1 Sinocyclocheilus rhinocerous
TGTGTGTGTGTGTGTGTGTGTGTGTGTGTATGTGTGTATACAGTATATGTCACAACGAGCTGTGTACAAACACACACAAAGACGAAGATGAGAGTTAAACCGTCTTTAATAATCTACACAGAGTAAATTCAACACAACTGTTGTGAGACCGGACAATAATGAACAGAAAAAGTGGAACTTAAATACAAGAGCTAGTGAGGTGATGAGTGACAACAGCTGAACGAAATGACAAATCAAATCAGTAACTATGACAAGTTACTAACTAAGCAAGGGAAGATGGTGCATACTGAAAACAAAGTCCGTGTGTGTGTTAAGCTAAATGGAAGCTATTTAAAAGATGCCAAAAAAAACAAAAAAACATTTGCAAGTAACATATGAATGATATGGATGATTAAGCTTACCAACTCTCCCACTGTGATTGGCTGAGAGGGGATGAGTCTCCCTCAGTTTTTTGATCTTAGAAATATTGTAGAACTACTATCATGTTGCCATATTTAAATGGAGATTTTAGAAATAAAATTGTTGTCATATTTGAAAAGATTTATAAAAAATGTCATATTTAAATTAAAAATAAACATGTTGCCATATAACATAATTAAACAAGTTTATGTTCAGCTGATTGTCAGCCTGTTACATGTCTGCATCTTGTAAATATTTATTATAGGTCTACTCCCCTAATAGTCAATTAAACGAGAAGAGGCTTAGTCGATCCAAATTTTATTAGTCGTAAACTGGAGCTTGTCATAAAAATGAACCGAAACTCAGTGTTGCCTTACATACGTGAAAAAATATGTCTATAGAAAGCTTGAAATGTCTACTTCTAAATGAACGAAAATAAAAACTCTGGGTTATGTAATAGTATGAAAGGTACATTTTTCTCTAAAGGAGGTGGCAGGTCAGCATTGTCAACTCCATCTTTGCAGCGGACAATTATTCAGAAAACACTAGTTTATTAATAAATCATTAAAATATCTCGTTATTTTTTTACAGACACATTCATAGTCATTAATTTTGCCAGTGCTTTGCGGCAAGCTTCATGCTTGTGCGTGGAATAGGCTATAAAGGCTCTTTATGGCTAACTTCTTGCTCAACTTGTACATGAAAAAAGGACAAAATTAAATTAAAGGGAAATTATTGTGAAATGTTTCTAAAATGTTTATGTTCCGAGGACGATTGGCAGCAACAGCCATTTTAGGATGAGTTGTGATTTGGTCTTAGTGATTTAGAAGTCCACTTGACTACCCCTAACTTTCCACAATTTTAAGAGCTGATTTTAGTGTTAAAACACTTTGTGAAATCTTTTAAGAGGAAAAGTTTAGGAGTCCTAAAATTAGGACCGACATGGCCACTAAGAGTTTCTTTAATTCGGCAAGTTGGGAGTTGTTAAAATGTTTTGTGAATATGGCTTCTGAAGTATTTCATTGTAACAAAGTTCGTAGTCACGGGAAGAAGGAGGCGGGAACCGGCGGACGTTTAAATAAACTTTAATAATAAAATAAACACAAAATAGCGCGACAGCCCCTCGCGGACGACTGTCGCGCACAAACGAAACCAAAACACAAAATAAAATCCAGGCCTGGTCCTCTCTCGTCCAACACTGTAGTCACTCCTCCTTTATCCTTCCGGAGCTCCTCCGTGAGACTCGAGACCGGTGAGTGGGTGCAGGTGTCCCTCATTAGCAATCACTCCACCGGCCTCGCTCCGTTCCCACGGCTCTCGGCCCCGCCCCCACTCGTCACATTCATATTATATTAGATGTTTTAATCATCCTTTTTTTTTTTTTTTGGCTCTTAAAAATCAATCAAGTCGAATTGACTTTTTTTCTGCTTATGCTGCCTGTAAGATCACAACTCAGGGTAGTTGCTCAAAATTGTTGCCATTCTTTTGATGCCAACTGCCATTAAGATGAATGGGAATTCTAACGGATAGCTTTCTCCAGGTATTAGATCTGCTTGGTCATGATGTTCAAACAGAGCAATGTTCTGATAGCACAACAGTGTCACACTTTGCACCAGAATAATCATAGGAATGGCCTGCTAAGTTGTCTTTGCAAATTCAACCTGGAGTACACTGATCACTTTTATCACTTTTAAATTAAACTCACAGTTTAGCTACTCTGTGCTGAAAATCACAAAGGGATTATTTTTTCCTTCCTTTCATTTTTTTTGAAACCGTGGATCGTAGTAATTAGCAATGGCCAAGCTGCTATGAGAGGTGCAGAGCCCCATTACATTAATCAGCATTTTTCAGTATGTCAGAAAGGACGCATATGAAAGAGAGCCATCTGGTGGGGGCTAAAGATGGACGGTGATTTAAGGCATCACATCTACTCGTCATTAAACACCCTCACGGCAAATGTCAAGAGGCATTAGTGTGGGAGCCGGTCATGGTGTATAATGATGAGACCTTTGTGAAATGTATGGCAAGCAGGCTCCGACAGTACAGTGTGGGCTACCTTAATTTACTCCAGGAAAGGGGATGGAAAGGTAGGTGGAGAGATAGTCGTTGTGTAATAATGACTCCTCATCCATCTTCAGGCAGATCTGAAAATGAGATCATTCGCACTCTTAAGTGGGAGTCTATCTCCGCTGCTCTGCTAGTGTGCGGGGTGGAGATCATGGGGATAATCGTTGTTTTAGGGCGTTCTGAAGAGAATAAGGGGCTTCTGATGTATTGATATCGCTCCATCACAACAAAGTAGGAAATGCTTTTCACCCTGTGTTTGAGGACTTTGGATGCTTTGACTGCATCCGGATCAGTGATGCTGTAAATTGCATACTAATCTCTGATCTGTGTGGCTTGGGCATTCGCTTGATTTTCATTCCCTGAATGAACGGCCGAGTGCTGCTTTTAATCATAATATAAATGTTATTGTATAAATCGGCGTGCATTAGGATAATTGGGGAAACTTGATTAATTCCTTTGACATTGATGAGCCAGACTTTTAAACGCTGGTGATCTCAGTTGCTAATATATGGGTCCACTGAGCCACAAAATAGGAGACAAATGAATGATAATTATCTTCTGGAGTGCTGAAAACAATAAATCACACAATGCTTTGTTTTTATTTTTGGGCATTGCAGGGTGGCTTTGTTTCCTCTCTCTCTCTTTTTATTTATTTTTTATTTATTTATTTTTTGCAATTACAAAGTAGCAGAAGCTGTTCAAGTAAGCATAGAGAAGTAAGGTCAGTTTTTTTTTCTTTGTTTATTGATTGTCGGGTTTAAGTGAAAGGACACATTCATTTTCATTAAAATTATAAATGTTCTTTCCAAAATGTATGTACTATATATTCAGAGGGTCAGAGATAGATAGATAGATAGATAGACAGACAGACAGACAGACAGATAGATAGATAGATAGATAGATAGATAGATCTGACCTTTAGGACGGGGGAGCAGATGCTTCCTCCCTTTTGTGAAAAAGGTCACAAAGCTCTTTGAGGTGAACACCACTGCCAAGGTGATTAAAAATTAAATAGGACCCGCTTCACACATATCTGTATAAAATAGCAGTATCTATCTATCATTCTATCTAGCTAGCAATTTGCATCTAATCCCAGGCAATACAAGATTTGTCCACTTCTGAGCTGATGAAGACGCCCGTCAGCAGAGCAAGAGTTTTGTTTCTGTCATGTGCCACTGTGAGTAATCTCCCAAGGCCTAAACATTACAAAGTCTCATTCAAAAACCTGCCTCAACCTCAAACACAAAAGATTACAGCTGCATTAATGCTTCTTTAAGCTCCAGGCTGGAATTGATTTATGTAGGATGCCGTGTGCCGTCAATTGGTTAACAGATTTCCATGACAGCGTCGGCTCATCAGAAAATTTCACCGACTGGCTGTGCACAGGCGTAATGGGAGAGGGATAGATTTAGTGCTCTGTTGATCAGGAATCGGCCTTGTTTCACACACTTCCTGTTTTATTGATTGCAATGATTTGTGTGGTTCAAACTGGACATTAAAATCTTTCATTGTGTCTTTATTCAGTTACTGAATTGTTACTCAAGACAGTCTTATGTAAGTATACTCTCTTATGTTTCACACTACATAAGCAGCATGTATCCAGTGTGTATTTATTTCTGGGCCTATATTATCAAGTTACTGTATTCACATAAGCACAGCAGCATAACAAAAGCACAGCAGAAGCGCAGCTGAAACTTTGGAACGGAGTTTATTTTTGTTGCGCATAGCATGCTGATATGTTTGAAAATCACTATAAAATGTATCATTACAATCTTTCGCAATATACAATGTCTTTTATGAAGCAGCTTTAGTAATAGTGCAGAATACTTGTATGTTTTTTTTAAATATGTTTATTGGCTTGTTGTAAGTTACACATTCAGTGTTACACATGCAGTGACAGTTTTATTCAGTGAAACTGACTGATTCCTTGTAATTCCATGTAAGATCTTTGGGACAGTTTTGGATTTGGGTTCCATTCCATTTAGATTTAATTATCATTTTGGATGCAAATGTGGTCCATTTTCTCATGTAAATTTGATTTTGCAACAATTCAGTTCTCTGTGACCAACTCCCGATAGCATTTTATAATTTATGGATGTTATTAAAAGGAATACTCATTAACCCAGAAATCACTCTAGTTTGTGTTAAAAAGTCACAGGTACTGCTGCTTGACTTATGTGCTGCTCATGTTCACAGTGTGAAACAGACTTTGTAGTGAATGACTTGGAAATAGCCTGAAGGATATCATTTAAATATCTCCCTGTTTTAATATTTTCCTGTATAGTTGTGCAAGGCTTTGTTTATAGTAAATGTAAACAAATATTCCAGGTTCAATACATGTTAATCTCAATCAAAGGCATTTGTAGTGTAATACTGATACAGAAAGTAATGTTTACTCTCTTAGTTTAAGAAACAAGCTGAAAATTGTTATATAGTAGAAGTAAACAGGCCAGGCAGTGGACATAATACATAACTTCGTGCAGGTAAAGCTTGTTGATACCAGATGCATTACAACATGATACTTAGAACAGCACCTCACAAACTTAACAGCTCAGATAATGCATATTTTTAAGAATTATTGCTTTTTAATTGGTGTTAATAGCTAATTGCTTTAACAGAAATATGAGTTTCACATTTCGGCTTTTAAACCCTCCGGATTCTTTAGCCATGTACTATTATAAAAGCTTTACTGTATATTTTCTTCTCTCTCTCTCGTAAAAACTAATACAAATGAGAAAAAAAACACACAACAAAATTACTAAAACTTTAATATTAAAATGAAAAAGATAAAGATAAAAATAACATTCTCTCTAAAATTCCAGCAGATCCCCACCATGAAAAAAAGTAACGGCAGTGTCTTCACCGCAATAGCAGGAGCCCTTACCACTTTGGTTCTATAAATGAGACAAGATGTCCTTTCATGTTGGGAGTACATCATCTCTGGTGGTCAAAACAACCCAATTAAGCCTTTGATTAAAACTAGCATGGACACTAAAGATAAATTGTTTTTTTACGAAAGAAAAACCTTCAGCGTATCTCTGCATTTTTCTCTCATGGAAACCTCTAATGAGCAGAGCCTGCCTTGCCTACCCACGAGTACTAATTGGCTGAAGGACTGAAAGAAGCACCTGTTGGTCATGGGAGGTCACGGCCATCAGAGGCCAAACTCACTGCACACTCACTCAAACAAACACAAACTCCACAGGAGGTCTCATGTGCTTCTGCACTTTTGCCCTTTTCAGGGTGGGTTCTGCAGTGAAGGTAATCACAAAATAAAGGTGTTACCTGACTTCATAACTTTATATATAGCATTGTTGACAGAAGGCCTCATATGCTTTGATCTAACACGAACGTATTTTAGAATTCCCTCTTTCTTAAGAATTTGACAAACAATGTGTGAGTGTGCTGGCAAATCAATTAGAATTTCAATCTCAGACATCTCTGAGATCACATTTCAGTAAACTTTAAAGTCTTGCCAATGAAGCATCCTTATTGGATGTCTTTACTGAGGAGCCAGCACTACCGCGGTCTGTGTGATGCTTTGATGTTTTTACCGCATGTAGAACAGGGTGGAAATGAATACCCTGCGTATCACTGAATTTGCCCCTCAGTCTTCAGTTTTAATCCCAATTGCTTCCCAACTGTATCTGCTGGAGTTAAAAGAGAGAAGGATTTTTTCCCAGCATGGAAAGCCACTGCAAAAAACTGTAATTTTGCAGATTATTATATTCCCCCCCACCAAGTTTTAAATAAACAGTTTAAAATTTTAATTTATTAATTTATTTTTGTTAATATTTAAGTGTAGCATGTTTTAGTTGGGCTACCTGCATTTAATATTTAATCATCTAGTGTGATTTTTGTTTTTTTTTAAATCACATTTGTCTGTCCCATATGTCTTTGAATTATCTTTAGTCAGGGGATTTTCTTAGCAATTATTAGTGCATGCAGTTAGGCCTAAAACTAACATTTTGCCATACATGCCAATGGCTGTTGACTTTATTTAAATTGTAAAATTGTTGTTTATTTAATTTTTTTACTGGCCATGAAACTGTATGTGCATTATTTAATTAAAAAACAGGTAGAACAGGTTTTGGGGAAAAACATTTAATTGCATTACATTACATTAATTGCAGTTATTATTATTATTAGTAGTAGTAGTAGTATTTTTTGTTACTATTTAATTTAATCAAACTATTAAAATATCACTATAATACCATTGAACTGTGAAATAGTATTATTATTATTATTATTATTTTATATAATAACAGTACAATTACAATACTAATATTTATATTTTGACAGAAAAATCAGTCTTTGCAAGTCAGCCTTGCAATTTGAAATAAACCATATCGCATTCTCAGACCTTGTTAGAATTTATAAAAAAGACCAACTGGCAAGTAACAATGTTTCATATGCTCACCAACACCGATTTTTACTGGTATTTGGTGATTGGTGAGTGTTAATTTTAAGCCCTGTATGCAGTTAATTGTGATTTAATACTATAAAATCCATTAAGATGTTTAATTGTTTGAGAATCATATTTCTTTTAATTGGCAGAGGACCTTTGCTAAGGTGGTTCATTTCAGATGCTGGATCACTTCTGAAGATGTTATGTGGTTACCTGCCAGGTGTTTGCGGCGTCTGCACACTTTTAATTGGGTGTCCGAGGGCATCGTTTCTCATTGTGTTGCAGTTCTAATGTTATTGGACTGACATGTTTCCATGATCATGGTCAAGATCCAACAAACTTCTGCAAAAAAATCAGAAAAACAGGCTTTCATCATTTTCCCTTGCTAATGGCTAATTCAGGACAAAAGAAGTTGCATCTTTCTGATTTGTGTTTCCCTTAGCTGAGAGTGAGTGTGTGTGCTGGCAAAGAACAGAGAGAACCTTTTCCGCTGCAGTAATTCATTATTATTGTTAGATTACCATCACAAAAACAGTTGTAAACAATGTTTTTTAGAAAAAAAAATAATACTGTTAGGTCTACATCTTGTCTAACTTTGTGAACTTAAAATGTAAATGAAAAAAAAATGTGAAAACATTTAAATAGGATACATTTTCCCTGTTGCTCATAAAAATAATA
The DNA here is from genome assembly GCF_001515625.1 of Sinocyclocheilus rhinocerous. Classification (NCBI taxonomy): domain Eukaryota; kingdom Metazoa; phylum Chordata; class Actinopteri; order Cypriniformes; family Cyprinidae; genus Sinocyclocheilus; species Sinocyclocheilus rhinocerous. The sequence goes on from NW_015654491.1 coordinate 43,138, forward strand.
TGTACCTTATCAGATCCATGCTTGAGATTTTTCATACACTTGCACCACCAGATATTGAACATTTTTAACTTTAGAGCTTTAAAGTTGCTTTCAGAATTCAGATTATAGCTATCTGAATATCAGTTGTTGTTGTTGTCTTTCTTTTTCATGCATCCTGCCTGTCTCTGCCTTTCCCAGAATGCCTTGTTATTCCCAAAAGATCTGAATATGGAAACTTGTGATTTGTTTCTGGTATGTTTGCGTGCTGAGGGCAAACAAAGGATATCTGAATAAGCAGCAATGCAAGGCTTGCCCCAACCAACCAGTTTAATTGGAACTAAGTAACAAAGCTACCTTTGCTGAAGGTGAATGCTGAATCTTAATTAAATCTCCTGGCTGCAACTGGGCTTTAATTTATCATAATATAAGGAGATCACATCCACTGGACAAGGCCATTGCCTATAAAATCATAATGTAATGCATACCAGTGTGTGCATTTTATATATGAAATTATTTATATATTTGTTTTCATCACTGAATGTAATTAAAAGAAAATGTAATACAGCAGGTTTATTGTTAGCACAATGTGTGTTGGGAAGAGAAAGATGAGAGATTTGCGCCATAGAGGTCAAAACCAAATATGTTTTTGCAAGCTCTAATTTAAATGCTCGGGCTGCATATCATAAACACATTAAATGGCTTTCTGGAATACCTAACTCTGATTGGTCAATTGCGTCATTGAGCGGTCAATTTTATAATGACTACGAAAATACATGTTTCCAAAAGAATGTATGTGTGTAAAATATATGTGTATGTGTTATATAAACCTATTACATGTTAGTAAATAAAGATAAATATAAATACATACATATAGTGTTGTCACGGAACTCAAATTTCAGTATTCGGTACCAATACCAGTGAAAATCCATGGTTCTCTGAACCAATTTTGGTACCAAAGCAAAACACAAAAACATGCTAATTGAACACCCTATTTCTATTAATAAAGTTAAACAGAAATAAAATGTACAAAAAGCATTGCCATTCTTTATACTTATTTAAAATTGTTTCAAGTTTTTCCAAAAGTAATAAAAGTATGAAAATAAAAAAACAAAAACAAAATTACAAACCTAAAAACACAACAATATGCCATGACTGAATAACACACTCTTCTTATTTACAAACTGTATAATTGTAATAACATTATAATAAAATGTTTATAAATTAAACAAAATATGCCATGACTGAACAACACTTTATAAACTAAAATATTATTATAAATTAAAACAAAACAATGGCATAATTTAAGTATTTAAAGGATTGTAAACATCTGAGTAATTAAATAACTACTAAATAAATTACAAGCATTGAAAAGAACAACATTTTCACATACTCTGTGCTTAAAGTTTCACCCAAAACTATACTGGCCTGCAGTTATTTAAAGAAGTTTAAATTTTCCTTAAGTTACTTTTTTTTTTTTTTTTGACTATTTCCAGATTTTCTGAAAGAAACACTAGCATATCACCATGTTCCTGAGTCTTGAGCGTCTAGGGCTTACAATATACCCTGCAGTACTAAATACTCTTTCAGATGAACAGCTTGATGCAGCAATAGATACTTCCTGGTAAACTCTGAGTTGAGGTAGTGTACCCATATTTGTCTTCCACCAGGAAAGTGGATCATCCTCAGCACTGCCCTCAGGCATCAGACCGAACACCAAGAGCTCACCATTTAACTCGTCACTTGCAGAAAACTGTGCTTGACTTGAGGATGTTGATTCTCCTTTTTCTTTCTTTTCCCTTTGTATGGTGGAAAACAGTTGCATCAGGTCAGTTTTGGAATTTTTTTTTTTTTTTGATGGCCTGACTTGACTTGACTCTCCAGACATCTGAGATGCACTTCCATCATTGCCCATTTTCCTCACCTCATCCAGGTGACTTTGCTTCACATCATCCTTAAGAGAAACAAAGCTGTTCTTAAATCTTGGATCAAGGTAAGTTGCAGTGTTGAAAAGAAGCTGCAGCTGCAAGTCATCATAGCGATGCTGAAGATACTCATTTATCTTTTTCTTCATCTCCTGGCCTAATGCAGAGTCACTTTGTTCATGACTGAGACATTCAAATATCTTCCAGAGTAATGGCAAGACTGAGGACAGGGTGGTATGTTTTCCCCACTAAGTGCATCTGTAAAAGGACTGAGTGGCTCAAGAACTGCTTTAACAGTTTCTAAAACTGTAATGTCCGAGTCTTTTGGCATCAGATACCATTTTTTCCTGTCTTCAGCCAGCACAGCACAGACAACCTGCTACTGCTCCAAGAAACGTTCCAACATATTGTATGAAGAATTCCAGCGAGTGGATTCATAATGAATGAGTTTATGGTCTGGAGAGGACAGATCTTTCTGTTTTTTTGGCAAGCTGGCGTAAAGGTTTTGGTGATATTGTGAAGGCAGAAATAGTTTTTTGAAGCCTTTACAGCGCTGCAGACAACCTGTTTGTCTCTAATGCCTTATTTACAGCAAGGTGGAGATTGTGTCCAAAAAAAGGAATCCAGGTGTAGTCCTCAAAGGCTTTTTTGTTATTTGTGGCATTATCTGTTGTGATGCCTGACATTCTTATAGTGTCAAACTTCCAGTCTTCAAGTTTCTCTTCAAAGGTATCCTTCAAACTTTCAGCAGTGTGATCTGAGACCACAACAGCCAAGTCACCAGGATTGCAATTCCCACAATTTAGTAATGTACTGCATAGTTGCAGACATGAAATGGCGCTTTTCCACTGCATGGTACGGCTCGGTACGGCTTGCTTTAATAGTACCACCTCGGTTGAGGTTCCAAGCGAGCCGTACCGATACTAAGATGTGACGTGTTAACACTGCAGATCACAGATTGGTCAGAGAGAATCATCACTACCAGCATCATTGGATGTGTGACACGAGACACCGAACACGCTAGCAGCCACCGCAGTATCGTTCACACAACTCAAATGATTTCCTTGAAAAAAAAAATCACTCAGCTCTTAGCCACACACGGCTACCACCGGACCTACAAAGAGTGTAGGGACAAGTTAAAAAACTAAAAAGTGACTACAGAACCATAAAGGACTTCAAAAGTACAGGCAGTAGAGGTGGCATAACTAGTCTATAATCCCACCCACTTTGAAGTGGTACTAACTGCATTGGAAAAGCAAGCGAGCCGTGCCGAATCGTACCATGGAGTGGAAAAGCGCCAAAAGTGTCTGCAGTTCTACTTGTCCAAAGATCTGTTGTGCTGCTGTAAGACGGTTTCTCTCTGAGATGCTGGATCATGAGGTCTCTGGTGTCATTGTAGATGTGGGGAATCTCAGTGCACATAAAAAGTTTCAGCTTGGAAGCTGGTATTTTGGGTTGAAGTGATGAAGCATTTGCTGGAATCCACATTTTTTCAACAGTATAAATGGGCACTTGATCTATACATATGAATTTAGCAACAGATCGGTTTTTCAGAACAGTTTTCTTGCCTCTGGTGAGTTTTTGTCATATTTCTGCTGCCGCTGAAAAGCATCTGTAACTGTTGTCTGTTTTAGAGTTTGCTATGGTGTTTCATAATCTTCCTAATCCTGAAGCTGTAAAAGTGAAATATAATATACTCATATAAAGCAATGGGCTGAGTCTGACCAAATGCAACATTAGACCATTGACACCAGCTAAAATATAACTTTTCAGTAAATCTCAGCTTTTATAATACATTTAGATAAGATTACATATATTAAATGTATATCACTGTTACATAGATGGAAACTGTAGTATTAAAACACTTTACAGTAAGATTCCATTTGTTAGATAACATTAGATAACATGACCTAACAATAAACAAGTTATATAGCAATTATTCTTCTTAGGGTTAATTAGAAAATTTACTAATATATTTTTTAAATCAAAAGTTTTATCTGTTAGCATTATTTAATGCACAATTTGTATGTTTGTATTAAATAACATTCACAAACAGTAATTAATGTTGTAAAAATATATTGTTCACTCACTCTAAGTTGATGATAATGCATGGAATCATGTTAATGAATGGTATCTTATTGAAAAGTGTTACCAAACTATACAGGAGATAAAATATATTTTATTTGACCATACTCTTTCATTTAATCCAAATTGCGTTCATATTCAATTTTAAAGGGCTTTTTAAACTTTTACCTTTCATTGCAAAAACACTTGAACGAGTTGTGTTCAACCAAGTCTCAGCCTTTCTCACACAGAACAACCTCCTGGGTCATTTAAAAGCCTCTGGTGTGTAAAAATAGTAAATGCCATCATGTCATCCTGTTTTTTTTTACCCTAATAAAAGTTATAGGAGCATTAAATAGTCCATTAAGAAACTTAATTCTAATACTTATTATATTAGCGTTAACCACGCTTATGCTAACGATTAACTATGCAAACGGTGATGTTTATTTCAGTCCAACATTCAAACAGAAGCGCTAAATATAAAATTAAATTGAAACATACTCTTTCATTAGATCCGGGTGTCGGTCTTTAAGGTGTTTTATAAAGTTTGATGTGTTTCCTCCTTTTGAGAGAAAACTTCGATGACATTGTTTGCAAATTGGTTTTTGATGATCTATGATGTTCCCCTTGTCATCAGCCGCAAATCCAAAATATTTCCATACATGACTTTTTCTTCTTTTCTTGTCAACATGTGGATTCAGAGCCACCGCATCAGCAGCTGGTTGCCATGTCAATCAAAATCCGGATTAACTAGGTACAGGGTACAGATTTTTTAAAGAAAATCTGGTACCGTAACGTTTTAATTTTTTTAAGTACTGACTTGATACCAAAGTACTGGGTCTTTTGACAACACTACATCTATCTATCTGTCTGTCTGTCTGACTGTCTGTGTGAGTGTGTGTGTTACGGTTGGTTTTGGGTGTTGGTTTATGTTCATGTTTTCATGCGTTTTATTTTGTAGTTTTGCCACACTCATGTCCTCTGTTACTCATGTGATTCCCTGTTCCTTCATGTGTCATGCTTTCATTGGTTTATTGTGCAAAATTGATAAATTGATGCAGGTAATTATGCCAACCATACTTTTGTATTTTATTGTATTGTAAGAAGCAATTGTCCTTCTATCGAAAATAAAATAGCATGCTTGCTGTGCATTATTCCTTTGTGTATCCTTTAGAATTAGCAGGTTTTGAAACATAAGAGCCAGCAGATACTGTAATCTTGCTGATCACATATTGTTTCCTATGAAGTATATCCTGAGGGACCAACGAACTGTTTGGGCCATTAATTATCAGTATTGTTTAGTGATTTGAGTTATTTCATTAGTCTTAACACACTCAAGACCACACAAGATACCTCTCAACCCTATTCCAAAGGCATCATGGTTTCTTAGCTAAATGATGTGGGCCCTCAGCACACGCATCTGTATTCCGTCTGCCACGCTGCCCTTGTGATTGTATTTCACTTGCTGCAGGTAGAACTGCATCTCCGTGTGGTCTTTTGTTCTGCTTTCTGTTTGGTTCATATTCCTCAGCTCATCTGTCATTGGTTGGATTGTGTCAGGTGACCCCATTTGTTTGATATATATATATATATAGCCCTAGTGTTTCAAGTTCTTATTTAGTCAAGTAAAGTCAAGCCAAGCCAAGCGATGTCATGTCTTTGTCTATTGTGTATCTGCTCATTCTTGGATTTTAATAAATTTCACTTGGGTTCTAACACCACTTGCCTCCAGTGGATATTTATTACAAGTTGTTGTATTTAAATACACAAATACATATGTATTTATCTGTAGATCATTAATTTATTTATCTAAATATACATAAAATAAATATGTAAATATATTTGTGTGTATATATATATATATATATATATATATATATATGTGTGTGTGTGTGTGTGTGTGTGTGTGTGTGTGTGTGTGTGTGTGTGTGTGTGTGTGTGTATAAAATGACTATTTGAGTCATTAATTATAAGTATTGTTTAGTGATTTGAATCATTTCATTAGTCTTAACAACACACTCAAGACAGCACAAGATACCTCTCAACCCTATTCCAAAGGCATCATGGTTTCTTAGATAAATTATGTGGGCCCTCAGCACACGCATCTGTATTCTGTCTGCCGCGCTGCCCTTGTGATTGTATTTCACTTGCTGCAGGTAGAACTGCATCTCCAAGTCCCTTGACAAGAGCACAGACAAGCATCAATGATTCGTACAGAGCCCCCGTGGAATACAAGGAGACTATTTCTCTAAATCTTTTTTTGGTTCATTTGGAGAGTTTGCTGCACTCGTCTGTAGAGGTCTTCATGCAACTCTGTAGTGCGATGATCCCCATTAAAAGAAACAGCCCAGGAGGCATTCAAGGATAAGAGGGTGCTTCAGAATTTGATGCCACTTCTCTTAGGTAAGTGACCACACTGTCGAGACTCAGCATTTAAATGAGACTGAAGTCTTGATAGCACAGCTCAATTTTGCCCCCACCAGACAAAACATATCCGAATGCAGACAGTTAGGTTGTTTGATAAGGTTTACTCTCTGTTTAGTGCAAATGTATTGTCAAGGCTTTAATGTATCACACTGTCTAAAGACAAGGTCCATCCCCTCTATTAGGACAGCGATCAAGTTAGTTAGCATCCTCAGTGCATTATACCATCACATCAATTGAGCTGCAAGTTTCCACGATAACTGTTTTTACAGCTTAATTAGTTTTGACGGCAAACTAGTATAGGAAACATCTACATGCACTACATCGCCAAAAAGTATGTGGATACTCCCTTTTATGTAATATGTTAGGGTTTGGTTATTTCAGCCACACACAGACTTCTTGGGATAAACTGGAGCGCCTCACTGATGGTGTGAATCATAGCAAATCTCCACAGCAAAGTTCCCACATCTAGTAGAAAACCTTCCAGGAATAATAAAAACTTTTGTCGCAGCAAAAGGAGGGCACATTCTCTGTTAACAACCATGATTTGGAATTTATCGTGTATCCACATTATTTTGGTCATGTAGTTTGGTCATGTGGTGTATGTATAGGTTTTACTAATTGCTGATTTTACATTTTTTAGCATATAAAAAAATGCTAAAAAGCAATAACTTCATGTTTAATAGTGCTTAATGGCAATGTATATGAAGCCACTTTGTTTTAACAATGTTAAAGTTACAAATTACAGAATGTGTTGAAATAATGTTTAATTAACCTCACTTCACATCAATTTCACATCAACTCTAATTGATATTAAGGCATGTGTCAACAAAGAATTATTTATTGATAATTTTATTTAAAAAAAACAGTTTAAAGTTCTCAAAAGAGTTCTTTTAAATTGTAAAAGTATTTCCCAATTTATTACTGTTTTTATTGTATTTTTATCAAGTAAATGCAGCATAAGAGACTTCTTTAAAAACATTTAAAAAACATAATTATTATATGTATATTTATTATTTTATTTCATTTTACTTTTAGCAAGGTACAATTGTGCTTTAAGTCCACTTCTGGTTTCTCAGGCTCCTGCACATTATGTATTAAATGCTCTTGAGTGCAAGGCCCATATAATGTCCGTATTCTCCATAGGCATGATGAACCTGTGGAGCAGCTAACTTTAATGGACTGTGAATATGAGGACAGTCTCACAATAGAAGAGGGATATGGGTTAATCTAAGCTCTGAGCTGGCAGTCACCTGCCATTTACTCTGGCGACACACTTCCATCCATTTCTCGCCATTTGCAACAAATCATTTTCAGTCGTCAGAGCAGAACCTTCTCCAGCAGTGGTCTGTACCCCATTACTCCACTGCACTTAGGCCACTGAAAGACATAGTACCATCTTCTACTTGAAATGGAGCTATTGTTCAGATGGAATATAGGGTATGGGATGTCTTAAACCATGACAGATGCACCCAGCCGTTAGTGCGGAGTTGCATAATGTACATTGCGTTTTTTTTTTTTAAAGAATGACATGGTTTAAACTCACATCATGCCAGGTTAGTATTTATAGTGGATGTTAGTTTGGTAAATCATCCACAGGATCTCCTCCTCCTGACCATCTGAATGGGCTTTGAGAAACGTCGCCATTGCAGTATCAAGGCTACGTGTCTAAAAATGAATGAGCAACTCATCCTGCCTCCACAAGGTGTGTTATGATATATCAGCATTTCGAAGTTATCAACTTAGGGCTGGCCCCTACGTCTTGTTTATCGATTCTCCGGCTGCTGAATTAAGTGCTCCATAAATCTAAGAGCCTCTCCCCTACAGATTCATCTAAGAGGGATCTAGAGAAAAAGCCAGGGTATGTGCTGTTATAACTCACCCTAAAAAGCCTTCTTTGTGGATGTATTATATATTTATTTCCTAATTATAAAAGTGTGAAGACCCAGGAGATAGAGGAAATGTGTCATTAATGATAGGTGATGGCCAACTGCTGTTAAAAATACTATTTTTTCCCTCCTTCCATGTAAATGTTTTAGCTTAAAAAATGTAGGTGTTTGAGATTGTCTCCTAGATCCGGAACCATGTACAAACTGACCCTTAATTACACATTAGCTTTTGAAATTTGAAATTTGAACATTGAAATTTTTGGCCGATGTCATTATTTTCAAGGTTGAACTTAAAGGGTTAGTTCACCCAAAAATGAAAATTATGTCATTTACTCACCCTCGTGAGTAATTAATGCAAGGTAATTATTTGAATTAATGCAAGGTTAGCAAGGTAACTACCACGTTCAAGGTCCAGAAAAGTACCAAAATGTGGAATAAAGTCATTATTTTAGTTTTCTTTGCGCAAAAAAGTATTCTCGTTGCTTCGTAACTTTACAGTTGAACCACTGATGTCACACAGACTACTTTGTCAATCATCTTGGTACTTTTCTGGACCTTGAAAAAAAAATTGTCTTTTTCCCAAAAATGCTAGTTAATGTTATTACAATGGACTAAAACTTAGTGACTTTGATGAATAAGGCCTATGACCAATATGTTCCAAAAATAAATACAGAACCTTTGCTGACTGAATGAATGATGACAAAAAGTGAGTTAACAAAAATGTTTAATGCATGCATAGCACAAGGGTTAAGTCTTGGCATGAATTTAACAAATAATCTGATGCCAGATTTGATTATTTATAGGATGTGACATGATTGTCTGTACAGACATCAATGTTATGGATCATTTCAAAATCTCCTGCAGCTATTAAAAATTTGTAAACATAAGTCAAACTAAAGTCGCTGCAATACCTGGTTATAGACTGTAAGAGGATGAGCATCTTGCTCAAGGGCTTGACAGTGTTGACCCTGCGGGCATCTGAATGGACAATGCCCTACCTGGTTACTAGCCCATGGTGTCAATTTTTTAGCAGCGTGGCACTTCCAACGCTGTTTAAAAATGTATGCCTGATTAGGGGCTAGAATATGTCATTTCATTTCACGGATTAAATGTGATTCCTTGCAAAGTCCTCTGGCAACTGCCAGATAAAAAGAGCAAGTAATTTGCCAAATAACATTTGAAATGTGAATTGTATGGAAACCTACATCAATGCACCAGTATATGTGGGTGCGCTCAATGTGAATGAAGCAATGCAAACAGCAAACTTAACCAAATGAAGGCTGCATGTAAAGATAACAGTGGACAGCAGCTCTGTTTATTTTCAGCTGTCCAATCAGGATGAGGGCAGTTAATCTATTTCGCCAAACATCAATAAACCATGAGTTCAGCTAAAATGAGCCTTCCCCTGAATGTGGCTTTGAAAAACAGTGGCTATGTTGCCAGAGTACAGCAAATGTAAGTTGGGAGTTACATTATCATTTCAGTGAGACTCGGGTAAGCAGGCATAACTTTTCTTGGTCGATTTTTCCAGAGATCAGTTTGCCATGCACTATAGTGTGTGAGTATATTATTATAGGGGTTCAAGCGCGTAGCGCAGAAACCCTGTTCTAATTGTTAAGATTTTCAAAGATCACCATTCTGACCTAAAAGTGACAGGACAGACCAAACTGTAAGGCATAGAGACCTGAAACTTTGAGGGATGGTAGGACTCGACTTGTCTACAACTTCACCAAGGCTCACACCAATCGGCCTGACGTGGGCGCTACAGCGATCAAAAGTACGAAATCGCTCATAACTACTAAAGCCCTTGTCGCAGACTCAAGTGTCTTATATCATGGGAATCCTTGGGTCAAGACGAACAAAAGAAAATTTGCTACATTTTCATCTATTTTTGATTTTTTGAAAAAACTACTTTTGCAAACTAGTCCAAGGTTTTTGCCCAATCAGAACCAAACCAGTGCATAAACATTCTCTTAAGAGTGAATATCAATAATTATCAATAAAACTTTGAGTTTTCAACTCACCATCGCAAAGGGACACCAAAACATTTGAAAGAGGCGGGGCCACTTTTCCTAAAATGGCTATAACTTCAACGGAATGAGATATTTACAACAAACTCGATACACATAAGACCTCAATCTGAGGTCACATGAGAAAAATCCACATCCGTTGGTCCGTGTCCAGTGTCTGTGTCCAAAGTGCCATGGCTGTCTATGAGCACATTTCTTGTATCTCGAAAAACATGGTCGCCATCAGCCAATGAAGTTTGACCACCTATTAGATGTGGTTAACGGAGGCCAATGAGAACAAACTCGGTGGGCCTGTTTGACTCACGGCCCCAAATGTCTGTGAGAAATTTGAAATACATTTGAGATTATAAAAAAAATAAAAAACTACTTTGCAAGTTAGTCCTATGTTTTTAACTCAAAATCAATAAAATCAGTGCAGTACAATTCTCTGGACTCTCTAGGTCAATAATTACCAAAAAATGTTGACCCTTTGCATTTGGACAGCTATAACAGGGTCATTTAAAAATATGGTCTTGAACTACTGTACCCAAAAGTCTATAAATCCTAAAAGACATCTTAGAACTTCACAAAGCTGTGCTTTATGGGGATCAGGCAAAAAATGGCACTATAATAGTTATAAATGTGAAAAACACTATATTTCTTTAGTAAATTCCCTGAAATTGCAATTATAACCACTAGATGGCAGCAGAGCACTTATTGGCTGTAACGAATCAGCTCATGGGAAATATGAATAATTAATCATAACTAGTTATAATTAATTATGAATATTTTAGATCCGCTGTAGATATTTACTTGACCTCTCAGGGTCAACTGTCTTGTCAATTCTAAGAACGTTAATTTTCATTCTACTCACCAATATACTACTTTTCACGGGTTTTACTTTAGGATTTACTTTTAGACATTATATAAACATTATTATTACATTTAAAATCACATTTAATCAAAGCTTATCACTTAATTTATACAGACATATAAGTTTTTACAATTATGTATACAATTATATATAATTTAAATTTGAAGCATTGCACTTTCAGAACAAATGCAAACTAAGCCAAGCTTTTTTAAGTGAGTATATATGTCATTAACATATAGATTTCAAATGGAGAAAGTGGAGTAATGCATCTCATTAAGTAGAGGCAAATGCATTTAATGCTCGAAAGCAAATCCAGAACATTTATTTCAGTTTCAGAGCAGTTATAGACTGTTAAAAATCCATATTTGCCTGCTATATGTGTTCAGCAAATATTCAGTAGGTGGGGTCTTTATGTACTGACTCACATACTCACTGCAGAGTAACATTATGTTCCATAAATTATTGCTCTTCAGGGCTTTGAATGTTTGACAGTGTTCCTTTTCTCCAGGTTTTTTTTTTTTAATATAATGACTAATTAATCTTCTCACAAAGTTGGATTTGAAGTTGAGTCTGTTCCATCCCTGGTTCTTTAAATCATTAAATTCATAATATCTATTCATGCAAAGATTATTCAAATTCAGAAATGGTCAGACATTCACTCTGTATTGTATTGCCAGCCAAGAAACATATGTTTGCAGCAGGCTGGCAGAAAGCAAAAGAAGAGGTTTCTGAAATGGTCTCCTTTGCAGATTAAATTATGCAAATGAATGGGCTTTTCATGTTCAATTTGGTAGTGTAATATAAAACTTCAAAGGATCTGATTACACTTTTCACAGCAAAACACCTGTGACTGCTGCTAATTCCAAAATGGATGTTCATTCACATCAAAGGCATCTCATTATCCATGCATATCAGTGGCTTCAAAAGCTCAATTTATTGTACTTAGTCAATTAAACTGTGTTGTGCATTCATGGCTTTGGCAAAAAGAAAACGTATCAGCTATGATAAAATTCTCGGAGGAGGATTTCAATTCAAAAAGGTCTTTAAACAGTGTGTTTAGAGATGACCAAGTCCTTTTAAATTGATGAGAAAATTTATGATGTGATCCCAAGCATGTAATGCTTTTTAGTTTTTAACAAATGCTGATTGGCACATGTTATTCCGTTATGCTTCATTCACAGCCCTTGTGTACTGTTATTTAATTTGTTCTACTGTATATATAGTATATTTCTGCAAATAAAAATAATCTTGTGTATAATCATGGCTGTGAACTTGACTGTTTCAGACTCATTTAAACTCGTCACGTCATCCTAATGCAGGATCTGTGTTGTGGCATTTTAATAAAAGACATGCTTGTACAGCATGACATTAAAACCGCACTGAAATTTTGGATATTAAATGCTGTGCGTGCTGTTTCACATAATATCATACAATTCAAATGTTTCGCTTTGATTTCATAACAAATTTTTTTTTTTTTTTTACAAAATTTCACAGCTGTTCCGCAGGGAGTCAATGTATTTACAAACCAGTGGTTTGGACGGTTTTGTACAGTCATCATTGTACAAAACCGTTGAACGCTGTTTTTTGTACCACAAATATCTGATTAATCAGCCTCATATGTTCCTCAATTTATTCCTCGATGATCTGCTGGTGTGCAGTGTATGAAATAAGCATGATAACAAAAAAATCACCTATTTTTATTGCATTCAATTTGGCCTGTTTTTCATATTTGTCCATTTGTTAGCTTCTGGAGCTGGACATTATTTGCACCATACTGAAACAATAGTGCTTTTTTAATCTAAAAATGAGTCAATCTAATTGTGAAACTGGTCCAGTTTTCTATTATGATCCATGCGAACCGGTGAACCTTCATAACTGAAACTGAGCAGGACCCGTTCCGAGGCCTTCAGGTCAAATTCATTAGCTGCCAGGAGGCTGAGTGGATTGACTGAACATAAGCAGACCAGAACCTTGCGGGACTATTATGCCATGGATTGGAATGATCAGTATGTGATGAGCAATTGGAAGGGGGTTAGGATTGGGCTGCAGGGAGCCGCTGGGTTCATTATACCAGTTCATCTTCTGTTGTGCACTCATGTCAGCTCTTCCCCCAGAAGTCCACTCTGCTGTCTGCCCCGTTCCAGCTCCAGCCTCTCTAATCATTTTGCGGGCTGGAACGAGCCTTTCCACTACCTTGCATCGGGCACCGTATCTGACAGTTCTGCCTACGTGCAGTTCAGGCCAGGTGCTCCTAGAGTAGTTGACCATCCCGGCTGATATCAGTTTGAATCATTGGTAGAATGGCCTGGTTACTGGTTAGGGAATGAGCAGTTTGGAGAGCGATTGGTTCTCAGATGTGATATTATGAACGATTTTCAGCTATGATCTTTTGGTCTTTGTGGATTGGGTTCAACTCAATAATCAGTCACCTGTGAATTTGTGCCCTTTGAGAAGAAGCAAGAGTTGCTTAAATCTGTTGTCAGGGATTACTCACTCAATGAACACAAATAGCTACAATCTAGTTCTGTTTTTCTGGGTGTCAGTGTCAGTTCTCTGTGCCCGACTGGAGAAACTATTTTTCAGTGGTGTAATGTAACGAAGTAATAAAACTTTGTTACAGTACTTAAGTATTTTTTGGGAGTATCTGTACTTTACTTGAGTTTTTATATTTCAGTCAACTTTTACTTTTACTCCACTACATTTCCTAATTAAAATGTATACTTTTACTCCGATACATTTCCCCTAAGCATATTCGTTACTTACTACAAAATAGTCAGAAGTC
>NW_015654491.1:59394-59747 GCF_001515625.1 Sinocyclocheilus rhinocerous
GGTGTTTACTTATTGAATGAATCAGCTTTTTGAACAAATCGGTTGAATAAATGATTCAGTGATTCACTCATTAACACAGCGTATTGCTTTTTGAATGAATCAGCTTTTTGAATGAATCGGTTGAATAAATGATTCAGTGATTCACTCAGTAACACAGTCAAATGCTTTGTTTATGAATGAATCAGCCGTTTGAATGAATCGGTTGAATTTCAATGACTCACTCATTAACAGTCACTTGCTGACACCTACTGGCGGTTTTAATTTCACATTTCGACTATTTTTTCATGTTTTAAACTATTTCAAATATCAGTATTAAAAGTTTTATGTTAAAAACAAAATATTAGGCCTATTTA
>NW_015654491.1:60263-66433 GCF_001515625.1 Sinocyclocheilus rhinocerous
TATTTCTACCCTATTTGATATAGTTCACTTAGATGTATATCACACAAAGAGTACCGTTTTTCTGCAGATATCAGCATGAACACATTTAATAATCATTTTATACAAGTTCAGTAAAGCAATAAGTGACTTACATTTTAGACATAATATTGCTTGTTTTTGCTCAATTTTGCCAACGAAAATAGTTCCAAACAAAGATCACAGCACTGTTTTGCGTCTCTGAGCAATGAGCGTGTTTATTATTGAATGAATCAGCTTTTTGAACGAATCGGTTGAATAAATGATTCAGTGATTCACTCATTAACACAGTCAAATGCTTTGTTTATGAATGAATCAGCCGTTTGAATGAATCGGTTGAATTTCAATGACTCACTCATTAACAGTCACTTGCTGACACCTACTGGCGGTTTTAATTTCACATTTCGACAATTTTTCCATGTTTTAAATGATTTCAAATATCAGTATTCAACGTTTTATGTTAAAAACAAAACATTAGGCCTATTTATGCATCTGTAACTGCAGTTTAAATGCACCCATGTCCCCTCTGAGATACATAAACTGTGTAAAATACATCTAAATGCTATTTCAGATGCAGATTCCAGAAATGTTTTCTCATGTTGGAATGAAAGACACTAAGTACCAGATGAAGTGCTTCTTATTCTTACCCAAAAATACAAAATGGAAGAAAGAGCAATCTTGCTACTCAAGCTGTGAATGAACATGATTTTATATATATATATTTGTTTGCTTCTTTTCCATTTTGCATTTACTTTTACTTTCCATACTTAAGTACGTTTAAGATTTAAAAAATAATTGAATGTCACCAGGGAGTTCCGGATTGCTTGTGATTGACAGATATCCTTGCTCATACGGCCATCATATGGAATATGAATGCAATTGTGTACATTATGCTTGAAACACACATGTAGATTTTTTCACTGTTCATTTATTCTTCATATTTCATTACTTCATATTCAGTGTTTTGGAGTGACTAACTAAAAGTAGGGCGCTTCTACCTTGACTACATCTCTTTCAGTAGTGTGACAGTAGCTCAGCTGTTTTTAATTTTTTTAATAAATAATTTTTTCAGCAACTTTTCTGATGTGTTGAGGTGTACCATGATGAAACGCTACCTTTTTTGTTTAATGCCACATTGCTCAGAATAACTGAGGTAATTATCAAACTTACTCTCCAAGAAAAGCTTCTCTTCCTTTCATGTGTCACATTTGGAAGTATGATTCATTTTAGTGAATCAGTTTCTTATGAATGAAGCAGTTTGAAAACTATTTGGTAACACTTTACAATAAGGTTCAATTTGCTGTGAAACAAAATACTGTTTGAAAACTGTTGATTGTTAGGTTGTGATACCTAATACATTAGCCAGATGTTAATAAACAAAACCAGATTGTAAAGTGTTACCAATCATTCACAGACTCTTTTGAGTAAATATCACTTTTTTATAGCATAATATTTAGTAGAATAAGTACTGTTCATCATCATTTTCCTAATTCCGTGTCATGCAACCTAGCCATATTTTGTGCCAGATGAACAATGCTCTGATTGAAGAATTAAATATCGTTTGATAGTTATATATTCAAAAATATATTGCACCCTGAAACTGTTTATGTTAGTAGTATGTTAGTTATGGCTAACTTCTTTTTTGTACTTCTAGCTACAGTTTTTAAGTAGCTTGCTCAGCACTGTTTATAGTACATAGTTCATTTTGCCATTTTCTATTTGCTCACTCTCCTTCTCCCAACTTACTTATTTCTCAACTCGTTCTCTCTTTGTCTCTCTCTCTCTCTCTCTCTCTCTCTCTGTTGTTCTCTTTCTTCATGGATATGGTTGCTGAATCAAGATGTTTTTTCAGGTGAGCTGGTAAACTCTGAAGCGCTTGTTCTGGTTTGCAACCCCAATGTGAAAAATGTTCCCTGGCTTGGCTTCTCCATGTTGAAGGCCACAGGTAATTGAAAGAATAATGTATTACTACATTTTGATACAAATCAAAACTAACGACCCACCCTCTCAGGAAATTACAGCAGTGGGATGTGGGTGTACATTAAAGGTCTGGGGCGCACTGCTGAGTGGCATTGCTCAAATAGCAGCTGGTCTGGTGCAGGCTTGCAAGGGCTGTTAATAAAGGCTTGCTGACATGCTTTCCATCACTCCTAATAGAGATATTGTCATAGGCTGCCATTTCCCAGCCCAGCAGCCCCCTGAGTGAATGGATGAGGCCTGGCCAATGTCGCTATCTATCCTCATCCCAGGTCACGACGCGAACGCTGCGCTGAATATCCACTACAATGCTTCAGCTCCAATCCCTCGTGTATCACAGCACAGATCAGATACTAGAATCCGTACTGATTTCTGGTCATTAACGGTTTCTTTTTCTACTTTCTACCAGAGAAATCCGTCCCAATATGACTCCACAGCGAGACCTTGGTGCCGTGTCCTGTGAATCCTGCCCGGAATTGCGGTTTTATTGAGGCAATATTCTCTCTAAATAATAATCAGACTTTTATTGCGTCGTTCATGCTCGGAGCTGGGGGAGTTTCTTGCTCCATTGCTTTATTGTGCCCCAGTTGCTCCTTTCAACTCCGTTCTCTAGTCTGAGGAAAATCCGGAAGCAAAAAAGCATATATATATGAGCCTGTATTTATCATTATTTACCATTTGACATCATCATCACACTTCTTTCCTTTGTGTTTCATGATAATAATAATAATAATAATAATAATAGAGATTCCATCACATTTACAAAAATTCACTATCAAAAGTTGTTGTTCCCTGAAGACACAATTCCAAAATGGCATATAGGGGTGAAATTGGCCACTTCAAAAGTTTTTTCTGTAATCTGAAGAAAATATGAAAGAACAAAGCATTTATTTGAGTCTGTATTAATCATTATTTACCATTTGATCAGTTGAAGCAACATGACACTATACACGCACTTCCATCCTTTGTGTTTCATGATAAGAATTTAGAGATTTACTTTCACCACATTTACAAAAATTACAAAAAAATTCAAAAACTGTTGTTTTCTGAAGACATCATCCCAGAAGGGCCTACAGGAGCAAAATTGGCCGCTTCTAAAGTTGTTCTATGTAGACATGCAAAACAATTAGCATTTTTCTGATAATGAATCAGCGCCAGGTGCATAAATTCTGCTTACTTTCAAATTCTAATTATTACTGTAAGATTGAAACTGCAAAATGTATTTTTAGTAACCCATGTAATTATGTAAGGATATGGTTGGTGTAATATTTTTCGCAAAATATTATATCTGCAAAATATTATATTTGTTTGTTCCAATAGCAAAATATGCCTGTTTGTTCCAATCGCAATTCCCAATCCAACTGCAAAATATAAGCTGGGGGTCTTTCATGCACTATTGCTTTATTGTGCCCCAGTTTCTCTTTTCAACTCTGTTCTCTAGTCTGAAGAAAATACGAAAGAACAAAGCATTTATTTGAGCCCGTATTTATCATTATTTACCATTTGATCAGTTGAAGCAACATGACACTGTCCCCGCACTCCCTTCCTTTGTGTTTCAACAGCCTAGCAGTAAAATCACTAATAATGAGGTGCACACTAAAAAGTTACGACGCGGTGAACTCACTTACCGAACACTGTTGTGAAAGTCAACACTTTGAAATACTGCTTCTATTCTGGGATCCCGCTAAACAATGTGAAAACTCCATCTCCGTTTGGAAGCAGTTTACTGACATTCTCGCCTGGCTCGATGTGACATCTGATGGAATAATGAGTTGCTGTATTTCTTGGGAGGTCCAGCTGGGTTCAAGGGCACGCGCAATGGTCAGCCACGGCTGAGACCGCATCTCTGGCAGAGCCTGTTCCATCTCATTATCTGAAATGACAAGAACCAGCTGTAAGAAATGCGAGGAGATGACTAGCGATTAATGAAGATCTTTCTCTTCATTTTGTGGACTTCTGTGGAAAGGTCAAGGTTGCTACTTCCTGTCCTTTGCTTATGAAGACATGGGCTATGAATACAGAGTGACAAAATATCCTTGTGGAAGAGGCCAGAGAAATGTTCCTGCCTTGCTTGAATGCATACACGTACTTAGAGCAGCTACAAAGAGAGACAAGTTTTGTGACAAGTTCCACAACTGATTTATACATCTTCATTTCGCAAAGCTCCCGTTTTAGGTTATCTAGGAAGTAGTGCCATTTATATTCACTTTCTCTGTCACAAGGTGCTTTATTACTGTTCTTATTTGCATAAATTTATACCATATTTACACCAACATGGCTAACAAATGGTGGCTGGCTTGCAAGGTTGCCATTCCGCTGCTTTTTGCCCTCTATAGCCATTTAGCAATTCCGCTGCTGTTTGCTGAACTGTCACGGTAAACGTTCTACTGTCCCCTGCTTTTTTGTCTTTCTCTCCGATGTCTTCTGTGCTCAGGACATGCATATTCAAATAAAACCAAGACTGATTTGTTAATTAAGATTCAGTCAGAATGAATTTGTGCTGCTGGGACAAGAGAGACGGCCGTGCTTACCAATGTGAGCTTGCTTGTCTAACAAGAATTTAGATCTCCATTTTCATCACATTTACAAAGATTTACTATCAAAAGTTGTTGTTTCCTGAACACACCATCCCTAAAGGGCCTATAGGGGCAAAATTGGCTGCTTCAAAATTTATTAGATGAAGACATGCAAAGCAATAAACATTTTCTGATAATGTATCAGTGCCAGTTGCATAAATTATGCTTACTTTCATATTCTAATTGTGATTATAAAATTTAAATTGTATTTTTAGTAACCCATAAAGATACGATTAATGTAAGATTTCTTTTTTATTTGTTTGCCTGTTTGTTCCCATCATAATTGTATGATGGCCATATTTTTTTTTCCTGCCTATATATATATATATATATATATATGCTGAACACAGAAGTAGATATTTTGAAGAACGTGGGTAACCAAATATTTTCTGGTCCCCAATGACATTCTATGTAATAGGAAAATGTTTGATTACCCACATTCTTCAAAATATCTACTTTTATGTTCAACAGAAGAAAGAAATGCATACAGGTTTGGAACCATTTAAGGGTGAATAAATGATGACAGAATTTTCATTTTTGGGTGAACTTACCCCTTTAAGTTGTTCAATGTTTTGGTATTACTATTATTGTGCAGATATTTAAAATTTTTCGACTCTGAATATCGTATCTATGTATAACACGTCTTTATATGGCCAACTGGAGAGCATCATTACAAAGCACATGAATACAACTCAGTTTATTTTAGAAAGTAGAAAGCAATGAATCAACAGAATGAGCTCATTATTTTTGAAATGCAGGTCTGGCGTTGCATCAGACACACCCCTGGTGTTTTACTAATTTCACTGTCGACTGACCTGGCTAACCAGATTTTCTGTTTCTCCCCACTGCAACATTCAGCCGAAACAAATATCACAAACAACTGAATGATCAGATCACTTTCTTGTCCTTAAATTCATCCACAGCGATTTCACATACAAAGCACATTTGTTTGTCAATATCTACACAAAGACCTGCACATCATTGGCTAAACGTTCGCTGAGCTTTGAGAATGTCTCTGTTTTCTGAATTCTGCAGATGTATGCATCTTAAGCATGCCTCATTGCTTTTTGGTAGCCAAATGGAGCTGAGCCGTGGCTGTCTGCTATTACATTATCTCAGTAGGCTGGGCGTGTAGGCAGCGAGGGCAGGGCACAGCGCTTTGCCAGGCGGATGATAAGGGTGGTTGAAGCAACTGGCGCAGTGTGGAATCATCAGCTGCCAAAGCTGGTGTTTCCAGGCAGCGCATCCCGACAGGATGCCACGGAGTAGAGCTGAAACAATCTATTAATATTCAAGCAAGCGAAATGTCAGGGAAATGTACTCCCCCTCCTTACATGCGAACACACATGTTCCACATATAGGGGCGAACCTGAATTCACTAATCATCCACAATCCTGTGCGGTAAATATTTCGATTAAGTTGTTGCATTGCACTACCATTGTTTTTTGTTTAAGATCAGACATTTTCTAGTGATTGTGAAACAAAATTAATAAAATGTGACCCTGGACCACAAAACCAGGCTTAAGTCACTGGGGGATATTTGTAGCAATAGCCAAAAATACATTGTATGGGTCAAAATTATTGATTTTTTTTTATGCCAAA
>NW_015654491.1:66550-67756 GCF_001515625.1 Sinocyclocheilus rhinocerous
CAAACCATACATCAATGGAAAGCTTATTTATTCAGCTTTCAGATGGTGTATATATCTCAATTTCGAAAAATTGACCCTTATGACTGGTTTTGTGGACCAGGGTCACAAATAGAATATAAAATGTAATTATATGTTCATTATATGTATATATACATACATACAGTGACCATATAATGTTTGTATATTATTATTTATTATGCGTGTTTGTGTATAATATATTTAAATAATCATATTTGTATTATTTTGTATTAATTATTTAATAAATATTTTGATTTAATTAAAGCCATAGTTTGACAAAAACAAATATACTGTAACAAATCAGTCCACTGAAGGCGAGCGTAAGTGAGAACCCAAGTGCAGTTTATTTACAGTGATCCATATATTATTATTATTCACTCTTCATGTTGTTCCAAACCTGTATGATTTTCTTCTTCTTTTAATTTTTTATTTTGTCTTCAAAATATCTTATTTTATGTTTCACAGGATAAAGTAAGTCATATGAGATTGGAATGACATGAGGTTGAGTAATTTAAATTTTTTGGGTAACTATTCCTTTAATAATGTATAGCCCTATAAATGTTGAAAATCATATAGAATAGTCTCTGTTTTGTGTATGTTTGTGTTTTTGATACGATGTTTTGTATTTTGACAGATTAATACAATTCACTAATAAGATCTCTCTTTAATGTTCTCTGCCACTGACAAGATAATTTAAACAAACAAACAAACAAAAACCAAAGCTATATTTTTCACAAAATATGTAAATTGTTTCATATTGAAATGCTTCACCCAGATATTTCGGCTGACCTCGTGTCATGGACGCCTTAGGAACAGAATCACGTTTGCTGCTTTGCACTGCCTGATCACTCCATGTATACAAAAAAGAAGACAAAAGCACTGCAATAAATTACACAGTGACAAGGAATCAGCAAATAAATCACCTTGGGGTGGCCTGTGCACAGAGAGTGTGATTCATTTTACTCTCTAGAGGCGAGAACATTTAAGCAGGAACCTTCAGCACAGTAGGATGAATTGTGTCTGTAAAAACATTGTGTGCTGGATTAAAATTTAATGTCTGCATTACCAATAAAGCACAATCTTGTTTTGTTACATGCAGGGTTTGTGTTATATGTCACTGATGGCCTGAGCATGACAACATTTATAAACTAGAAATGCTCATGAGCTCTTGGGGGGGGGGGGGGGGGG
>NW_015654491.1:68696-79705 GCF_001515625.1 Sinocyclocheilus rhinocerous
GGGGGGGGGGAGTCAATGCTAATTCATGTAAGAAAATGCAGAGGGCGTTTCACTCTAGAGTTTAAGCATATGATTTGATTTGTTGGAATGTGACAGTGATGAACAGTATGTTCTACTACATTCAGAATAAAATTCTAGTATACACTTCTTACAATATTTACACAATATGCACTGCATACTGCCTACTATTTATTAAAAAAATCCTACATAAATATA
Source organism: Sinocyclocheilus rhinocerous (assembly GCF_001515625.1). Lineage (NCBI taxonomy): Eukaryota > Metazoa > Chordata > Actinopteri > Cypriniformes > Cyprinidae > Sinocyclocheilus > Sinocyclocheilus rhinocerous. The sequence goes on from NW_015654491.1 coordinate 68,913, forward strand.
GTGCAAAATATAATACATATATAATGCATAAATATTATGCAAATTAACAAATAATACATATAGTATTAAGAATGCAGCGGTAAACATTCTAAATGTTGGTATGTTACATTTTTTGTTTAGTTTTGTTGTCTCAACAACACACACACACACACATATACTTACAAAGTAATAAAAAGATAATAAATGTATAAATATAATGTAAAACAAATACAAATTGAATTAATGTATGTGTGTATATATATCTTGTTGAGACAACATTATTATAAAATTATTTGTATTACTTATTATATATATATATATATATATATACACAATCAACTTGTATTTATAACTTTTATTTTTTAATGAATTATTTAATTTAAATGAATATATTATATGACACAATAATAAACAGTCTTTTTGACTGTTAGTACTGTAGCAGTGTGTAGCGAATCAGCTCATTGGGGAAATATGAATAATTAATCATAACTAGTTATAATTAATTATAAATATTTAGATCCGCTGTAACTTTTTACTTGACCTCTCAGGGTCAACTGTCTGCCAATTCTACGAACGTTAATTTCCTGGTTAAGGAAAATAACTTTCTTACTGTACAATTCTACAAAGAGCTTGTAGCATAAATCTGCATGATAAGGGACTCCAGTTATGAGCAAACAATGAACAACGTCAAGTGTGATACAAGTAAGACTTTATTAACTACATAAACACTTAAACTAGTCTAACATACTACATAAACACTTAAACTGGTCCAACATACACATAAACACTTAAACTGGTCTAACATACAAATACACACTTAAACTGGTCTAACATACACATAAACACACACACACACACACACATACAGTTGGTATAGGAAAGGGTTAAAAGCTTAACGCAGTAAAGAGAAGAGAAATAAGGAATATGAAGTTATAGAACCATTTGCATATTCAGCAGATTTACAGCCTGAAGGGAACATCAAATTCTTAGTTCAAACACACCTTTGTAAAAAGGTGCAAATGATACCTAATGTATCAATTAAAACAGATTTATGCTTTAATACTGAAATTAGGGTTTCTTCGCTAAAATCAGATTAACCTTACACTAATACCATTAAGCATGAAATACATAAAGACTCTTTCAATCATAATAGAGGTACCAATTCAAGCCCCTACTTTATCTTCGTTTAAACAAGTCAGCAAATAGGGACACACCAGCGTATCTCAAGTCACGCCTTATTCTAACCTGGACTATCAAGCACACACTTTTAGGTGGACAGTGTTTAAGCTCATAACATTTTTTTACTTGACCTCTCAGGGTCAACTGTCTAGAGCTCACTTGGCTGAGGAAGAAGCCTTTGGACATCCAGTCTAAAACTGAGAGCTCCATGAGCGAGAGAGGTGGATGGGCCCGGAAACATGGGAGCCTGTGATCTCTCAGGTGTCTCAAACACTTCAAAATTGCTTTGCCCACTTCAGGCGGCCTCTGCTTTCATATATCCCCCCTAGAGTGCAGCGAACTGCGGATCCTTTACACTGATATGTTGCTGATTGGTTTATTTCACTCCCAGAGACCGTGTTCAGATGAATACGTCTGATTCGCTGAAAGAAATGCATTGGCCCTCCAGTAGTTTGGTTATGTCGCAATGATGTTTGTTGTTTATTATCTAGCTGGATTTAATCAGGCTTAATTAATTGGTTTGCCCAGTTGAATAAAGAGGAATAATTATGAGCTGCATGGCAAAGAGCAATGAGACCAGACACAAGACAAATTGCTCAGTTATTAACTTTACCCTTATGCGTTTGTTATGTTTCACGTCCACTCGTGTCTCTGAAGGTGTTCTTGCATCTCTCTTTTTAATTTCAAAACACTTGACTGTAACGCTATATGACTACGTAATAGGCTATTGTTTGTGATGTTTCCAAGGAACTGATTGGGTTACTCTAATTCCTAAACACTCCTGTGTTTTTGTAATACTGCAACCAACATGACTTCATGAATATTAATGCATGTTCAATTTGAGTATATAATGACAATATATTCTCAGTAAGCTGAGAATATATTGTCATTCAGAAATTAGAAGTGCATGATTCACATATAAATTATTCAAATAAATTAAATTAATAGTTTGCGCATAAATTAAAAATTATCATGATTTACTCTGAAATTATTTATTGTACTTTATTTTTTTAGTACTTTTATTTTATTTTGTTATATTTGATCTTTTTTTTATTTTATATTGCACAATTTCCAAGCTTCTGTTTTTCATACAACTTCCAAACTCTAAAAGGACAAAAATACATGCCAAATACCATAAAATGTGACATGTATATCTAAAGGTGAATTTCTTTTAATTGTTGAGGAAATTTGGAGAATATTGGCTTACATTTTTTTTTCTTCATCCAAAGTTGTTGTATGTCTTCAGAAAACTTTAAATATTGTGCACAAATCATACTACACTGAAAAAAAAAAACTGGCTTTAACAAAGTTTTTTTTTTTCCATTAGAAGTTGCTAGTACATTTCACAAATATTTACAAAGAAATGGCAAGTTACACACCGAATTAAAATGTGAAAATTTTTAAGATGAAAGACTGAAATAATATTTTCTTACACATACTCCGATAATCTTTGCATGATTTACAACTTAAAATATTGTTTTTGTTTGTTTTTATTTATATATATAATCACCATCCACATTTGTTGTATGGAAAGAACAGCTTGGACACTCAACTAAACATCTCATTTTGTGTTTCACAGTATAAAGAAAACAATACTGGGTCAGAAAGACTGATTTAACAGCACATTAATTCAGCTTACCTTGCTCCCTGATACCTTTCCTGGCCTTACCTGCCCAATGCCAACAACAGCCCTAACACATACACACTCTTACAAAGGCAGAGAGAACACTGAATAAATAACTATGACAAATAAACTGCCTATCTCTCCTGGCTCAGCTGTGTGCTGCCTGGGGGCAGATGATAAATGGAAGCACAAGGCTAAAGCATCATTTGGAACCAGAAGTATCAGTGATAAACCAGTCGGGCTGGACCCCCAACAAGATACCTGGAACACCTACCTTGCATGACACCAGAACAACATCTGGGAGGAAGGACGCTTGTGTGTATGACAGAGGGTGATAGAGAAGGAAACTGATCTATACGAAAATGTAAAATTTACAGAGATCACTTTCATTTAGCCATTCTTTTTTTTTTTTTTTCTTAAATTTGAGATTTCTTTTAAATGCTGTGTTCTTACCACATGTTTAGCCTTCTTTGCTTTTTCAAATCTGAATATTTAAAGGGTGCATTATTATATGAATAATGCATCCATAATTTACTGAGCTAAGTACAGTCATCTGCTTCAAGGAGGATGAGCTGGCCAAATCTTGAGCTTAGATTTCATGAAGCTCAGCAGCATATCTGGCAAGACAAAAAAATGATACCTAGACAATCCTTTCCTGCGCAATCATAAATATACCCACTCTCTACATTTGCATACTCCCACCCTTGCAGGCTTTTATTGCCAGTGAAGGTTTTTTTTTTTTTTTTTTTGATTGATTCAATAAGCCTTGGTGAGCCTTGGTGCTGTACAAAAAGCCACAATGAACAAACAAGATGGTATCATTAATTTAAAAAAAAATTTAAAAACGAGAAAAAAAGAATCTTGTTTACTGTAAAGAAAATATTAACAGATTTTGACTAAATAGATGGTTTGATACTGCTATACAGTATAATATAGCTGAACATATTACTTATAATTAGATTTGCATTTCCTGAAAGAAATACCCTGCTGAAAAAAAAAACCTATGGTTAGTTTTAGTCATTTAAATTTTCCCTAGTTAGACTCTAAAGTAGAACAGCTTACTCTATTTGCATAAAATTGTACATGTAAACTTTATGAAACACAAGACACACGCTTTTGCATTTTCACCAAAACCAGGTGGACTCTGATGTATCTATTTAGAAAAATGGGTTGCATAAAGTCGATTCCCAAAATCTCTTTGTTGAAGATCCCCAAATCTCCAAGATTGCCCTTTGGTGATACTTCCATTTTTCAATATGTCAGCCACATATTCCATCCCGTTACCAAATGTTGATCTAGTATCTCTGTAGAAATATGCATGTGTGCCCAATGGATATACAATTAGTGTCAAGCAGTTTGATTTATTCTGTTTATCTAGGTCAAGATGTTATTCTGAGTGTTTGTTGTTGTTTATCACTCTTATTTCTGTGCACATCATATCAAAATTTTGCCCTTTAACGGATTCATGCATCACATGCCCTGTCAATAGTCTTTCACAAAGGCTTGCAATCCATCACCAAAAGAGGTTAAATAATGCACATTTGAATGAGATCAGGTAAGGAGGATGTTCACCATGTGCACAAACATTTTAATTTGACAATCTCTTGTGCAGAAAGTAAACATGTCAAGTTTTTGAGAAGTTAAGTGTACAGTAGTTGCCAAATGTTATGAAATTCATTTAACCTTCATGATCTGTTTCGGGTCTGAGATGCTTGACTTTGCCTAATCAACTTTACATTTAATACTAACACTTCAACATTTCTGAGAAGTGCTGAAGACCTTGTGATAAAACAGGGTTAATGCTTTAATAACTTCTGTCTGTTGGGTTTTGATTAGGTCAGAGGAACTTATTAAATGATTTTGAACGAAAAATATAAGCTAAAAATTTTTTAACACATTAAACAGCATTGGGGTCTCTAGAATCCCAGACATTAAAGTAGTCAAATTTATGTTTTCGAGGGCATCCATAAATCCTACTTTTCAGATAATACATATCCTGATATACAGTAAAAAAATATATATATTTATATCCAGACATGAAATGAACATTATATGTGGTTGAAATCCTCAGCGATGGATTAGATCAAGAAAATAAAGTCACAGTATGACTTTACTCAGAGTGATGGATGCTGTACCCTTCGATAAGTGACCTTTTCAGAAGAGAATTAGGTTACTCCTCTGCAGTAATGGGGGGAAAAAAGGAAATTTGACTTTGCCAAAAGATGGACTGACACTATCAAAAAAGGCCTGAAAGCTGTGTCTATCTCTGTTTTCTCTTTTGTCAGATCCCCAGTGTGAGCGATCGAGGGGGAAGAGAGGGAACCAAAGAGAATGAAAATGTGTGATTCTTGGCGCTGTCAGTCTTGTGAGATTATCAGGTCTGCGGTTGAGGTCTGCGTTTGCTTGCTGTGGAGTACTTTGTCATGGATTTTCTGTCTTTATCGAAGGGGTGACTGATAAACTGAGTCCTTTTCTCACACCCCATGATGCATTGCCCCATCACCAATCAGAGCTCTCGGAGAGCACTGAAAATACTGACAGATAAAGTCACAATGAAAGACGATAGTACTCAATCTGACATGCTACATTTTTGCCGTTACACGGGATAAAGGTATGTGAATGTGTGCAATGAGTGCACTGAATGTGATCACATAAAGATCACTTTTTTTTTTTAAGAGAGAGAGAACAAGCACAGCTTTAAAGCTATTCAACCGACATTTGTCTATTTGTTATGTATTTGTAATTTAGTAGTTATAGAATTTATTATATTTTGTTTTATTATTGTGTTCTCCGTTATAATTCACCCAAAAATGTAAAGTCCTGTTATTATTTTGTCACCCTTATATCTTTATTTATTGATTGGTTTGATAAAGAATTTTGGAAAAAAATTATGCATCTCTTTTCCATACAACAGCGGTTCATAGTGATATTTATATTCAATTCGACAGCTTTGTTAGAGGTGAAGATTTGTAGTGATATAAATGATGCATGATACACTCTGTTTCTCACACAAGATTTTTGAATGACCTAAAAATACTTTTTAATCTAGTGCATAATTTAATAGAGTTGTATGGAACATTTTATGTAATACTTATGTTTTGTTTTGTTTTTTCCTTTAGGAGCTTGAAATACATAATCCATTAACTGAGTTTAAAAAAAAAAAAAGGGTTTGGAATGTAAAAAATATTACGTAGTAAAATAAAAATGTGAAATATATATTGAAAATGTATATTGATATATAATGTTAGATAATAATATATAATGTAAAAGAAAGTATACTTTTATTCAGCAAGGGCACATTAAATTGATCAAAAATAACAGTAAAGACATTAACATTGTCATAAAAAATCTTTTTTCAAATAAATCCTGTTCTTTTGAACGTTGAAATCATGAAATAACAAAATTTTCATTTTTAGATGAATTAATCCATTAAATAGGGGTACATCATTTTGTTTTTCAGTTTAACGAGTAACTATTCTCCAGATGAATATTTCATGATGACTATTACCTGCCTTCAACTGTTAAAGTAAATATGTGAATTTAATTGCACTCATATGTGCTAATTGCTGATCAAGGCACAGTTAATGAAGAGCTTAATGTTCCTTCGATATGCTAATTATAGCACTCGTGTATCAAAGGACTGTCAGGCTGACAAGTGACCTTCATTCACGCAGATCAGAAGATTGGACCTTTCCGGGAGAAAAGCACAGCTTTGCATTCATTGTGAGCAAACAAAAAGCAAACCTACAAAACCACTGGCTGGAAACGCTAATATAAGGCTTGCTATTTTAGCCGTGTGCAGTGACTTGTATTTTTAATGTATAAGGTTCAAGACTTGCTTTAGCACGCTTTGCCTCGTGGGTTTCTGGAGTTCATGGTGGTAAACAAGACTCAAATATTACTTCCATAAAATTCTCGCAATCTTTATTTTTGACAATATTTCAGCTTGCCAGACATCTTGGGCTCTATTTTCTTGTACACTCTTTTTGAACATGAACTGCTGTACACAATACTTTATTAAACCCTGAGCCTTTACAGTAAAATGATTTAGGGTCAGGAGTAGGTTCAGCTGTGTGAAACTTGAACCGCAGCCAGTATCGCTGAAGTATAAAATGACCTGTGTGATGTGATATCAAACATGAAACAGCCCAGTCAGGAGCAATAACAGCTGCTATGTGAATGTCAGTAGTTTAATTCAGAAGCTCCCCACGGTAAAGCGATGGCAGGTTGTCCAAGCAAGGAAGTCAGGATCCCAGCCAAAACCTCTAATTGCTCAGCTCTCCTGGCTTTGCAGGCTATTGTTGTTGATGTACTAAAAATGTATTGACCCCCTTGACTGTGGCCTTTACTCTAAGAAAGGAAGGACACGTGGTATTTGGAAAAAAAAAACAGTGAAAGAAGGGATCAAATCGGAAAAAAAAAAAAAAAACGCTGTTCTTTCAGGTAATATTTTAACATCAGCGTGTCTCAGCCAGTAATGAAAGTGTGGTACTTGCACGATTACTTCCTTGGCATTTTAAATCTATGCTTAATTGTTCCCTTAGTTGTACATGTATTGTGCAATTAGCATTTGCAGGCTGTGCCCTTGTGCATTCATTCTCACTTCACTTCACGTTTATAGAGATTTGCTTGCTCGTTTCTCTGTTTCATTTAAAAACATGACTTTTCAGTTAAAAGAAGTTGCTAAAAAGTCACATCTCTGTATTCTCAAAGTTTGGTAGATTTAAACGTTATTAACCTTTCTTAACCATCACATTTGACACACATTGAAAATAATGAAAATTGATTATTACAACATTGTGAGTGAAATCAGTTAAATCTATTCAATCAACATAAATATGATTATGTATTCATATTGATATGTAATATAGATTTTTTTAAGTAATTAAGAATTTTATTCAGCAAGGACACATTAAATTGGTAAAAAATAAAAATAAAAAAATAAAAAAGTGACTTTTATAAATTTAATATTTAATTATATTTAATTTTAAATTGTTTAAAAAAAAAAAATTTTCAAATAAATGGATACATCCATCAAAATCCTGGAAAATGTATCACAGTTTCCACAAAAGTATTATGCAGCACAACTGTTGCCAACATTGGTAATATTAATAATAATAACATTGATAATATTAACATTAATAATAAGAAGCAATGTTCTTCAGCAACAAATCAGCATACTAGAATGATTTCTGAAGGATCATGTGATGCTGAAGACTGAAGTAATAATTGCTGAAAAATCAGTTTTGCATTACAGAAATAAATCACATTTTATGTTATGCTATATACAGTATATATTATGCTATATACAGTGTATATACAGGTGCATCTCAATAAATTAGAATGTCGTGGAAAAGTTCATTTATTTCAGTAATTCAACTCAAATTGTGAAACTCGTGTATTAAATAAATTCAGTGCACACAGACTGAAGTAGTTTAAGTCTTTGGTTCTTTTAATTGTGATGATTTTGGCTCACATTTAACAAAAACCCACCAACTCACTATCTCAACAAATTAGAATACTCCATAAGACCAATAAAAAAAAATTTTTTAGTGAATTGTTGGCCTTCTGAAAAGTATGTTCATTTACTGTACATGTACTCAATAACTTGGTAGGGTCTCCTTCTGCTTTAATTACTGCCTCAATTCGGCGTAGCATGGAGGTGATCAGTTTGTGGCACTACTGAGGTGGTATGGAAGCCCAGGTTTCTTTGACAGTGGCCTTCAGCTCATCTGCATTTTTTGGTCTCTTGTTTCACATTTTCCTCTTGACAATACCCCATAGATTCTCTATGGGGTTCAGGTCTGGTGAGTTTGCTGGCCAGTCAAGCACACCAACACCATGGTCATTTAACCAACTTTTGGTGCTTTTGGCAGTGTGAGCAGGTGCCAAATCCTGCTGGAAAATGAAATCAGCATCTTCAAAAAGCTGGTCAGCAGAAGGAAGCATGAAGTGCTCCAAAATGAATAATGGTAAACGGGTGCAGTGACGTTGGTTTTCAAAAAACACAATGGACCAACACCAGCAGATGACATTGCACCCCAAATCATCACAGACTGTGGAAACTTAACACTGGACTTCAAGCAACTTGGGCTATGAGCTTCTCCACCCTTCCTCCAGACTCTAGGACCTTGGTTTCCAAATGAAATACAAAACTTGCTCTCATCTGAAAAGAGGACTTTGGACCACTGGGCAACAGTCCAGTTCTTCTTCTCCTTAGCCCAGGTAAGACGCCTCTGACGTTGTCTGTGGTTCAGGAGTGGCTTAACAAGAGGAATACGACAACTGTAGCCAAATTCCTTGACACGTCTGTGTGTGGTGGCTCTTGATGCCTTGACCCCAGCCTCAGTCCATTCCTTGTGAAGTTCACTCAAATTCTTGAATCGATTTTGCTTGACAATCCTCATAAGGCTGCAGTTCTCTCGGTTGGTTGTGCATCTTTTTCCTTCCACTCAACTTTCTGTTAACATGCTTGGATACAGCACTCTGTGAACAGCCAGCTTCTTTGACAATGAATGTTTGTGGCTTACCCTCCTTGTGAAGGGTGTCAATGATTGTCTTCTGGACAACTGTCAGATCAGCAGTCTTCCCCATGATTGTGTAGCCTAGTGAACCAAACTGAGAGACCATTTTGAAGGCTCAGGAAACCTTTGCAGATGTTTTGAGTTGATTAGCTGATTGGCATGTCACCATATTCTAATTAGTTGAGATAGTGAATTGGTGGGTTTTTGTTAAATGTGAACCAAAATCATCACAATTAAAAGAACCAAAGACTTAAACTACTTCAATCTGTGTGCATTGAATTTATTTAATACACGAGTTTCACAATTTGAGTTGAATTACTGAAATAAATATATATATATATATATATATATACAGGTGCATCTCAATAAATTAGAATGTCATGGAAAAGTTCATTTATTTCAGTAATTCAACTCAAATTGTGAAACTCGTGTATTAAATAAATTCAATGCACACAGACTGAAGTAGTTTAAGTCTTTGGTTCTTTTAATTGTGATGATTTTGGCTCACATTTAACAAAAACCCACCAATTCACTATCTCAACAAATTAGAATATGGCGACATGCCAATCAGCTAATCAACTCAAAACACCTGCAAAGGTTTCCTGAGCCCTCAAAATGGTCTCTCAGTTTGGTTCACTACTGAGACTGCTGATCTGACAGTTGTCCAGAAGACAATCATTGACACCCTCCACAAGGAGGGTAAGCCAAAAACATTCATTGCCAAAGAAGCTGGCTGTTCACAGAGTGCTGTATCCAAGCATGTTAACAGAAAGTTGAGTGGAAGGAAAAAGTGTGGAAGAAAAAGATGCACAACCAACAGAGAGAACCGCAGCCTTATGAGGATTGTCAAGCAAAATCAATTCAAGAATCTATGGGGTATTGTCAAGAGGAAAATGAGAAACAAGAGACCAAAAAATGCAGATGAGCTGAAGGCCACTGTCAAAGAAACCTGGGCTTCCATACCACCTCAGCAGTGCCACAAACTGATCACCTCCATGCCACGCCGAATTGAGGCAGTAATTAAAGCAAAAGGAGCCCCTACCAAGTATTAAGTACATGTACAGTAAATGAACATACTTTCCAGAAGACCAACAATTCACTAAAAATGTTTTTTTATTAGTCTTATGAACTATTCTAATTTGTTGAGATAGTGAATTGGTGGGTTTTTGTTAAATGTGAGCCAAAATCATCACAATTAAAAGAACCAAAGACTTAAACTACTTCAGTCTGTGTACATTGAATTTATTTAATACACGAGTTTCACAATTTGAGTTGAATTACTGAAATAAATGAACTTTTCCACGACATTCTAATTTATTGAGATGCACCTGTATATATACACCATGTTACTTTCAGCTATTCATTAAAAAATATTTTAAAAAATGAATGAATGAATAAATAAATGACAGATGATAACAGGTAAAAAAAAATCCCACAGGCTTACACTGAAGGAAGGACCCAAATTATATCTAGGGAGTCGGGCCTGA
>NW_015654491.1:85184-90558 GCF_001515625.1 Sinocyclocheilus rhinocerous
ACACTGTTACACGTAACATGCAAACAGCAAGTGCAAGTTACTTGGACTCTGGTGGTCTGGTCTGCCTTGTCTTACGTTATTGATCACCTCTAAATAAAACGAGGAAGTAAGTTTTGGAGGTCTTCCAAACATCCATTCACAAGCCAGTGGGAGCCGAGCAACCTGCATCATCTCCTCTGCCGCACACTTTCAGTCCATCAGCACTAGCTGGCCAGTACAATTGGCCTGATTGACACACACTGAGCTTTAATCTCGAAGGCCGACAGGGTCAGGGCCAGTGGCATCTCTGTCTCTGTGATCCGGTCCACTCAAATGCTTTAACCTGCCTGATGGACATTAAGGGGCATAGAGAAAATGCTCACTCTGTTTTCAGCTCTGGGTTTACCTGGAGTTTATTAGTCTGTGTCTGCAGGATGTTCTGAGATTGCTTTGTGCCATGTGGTAACCTGAGCTCTTTTATGTTGATACGAGGAGACTGTTTCCTCTGAAAGGAGTCTCATCTGTGCTTCCAGTAATGTATTAATAGGGAAACTGAGAGGGGAGTTTTTATGATGATATCGTGTGGAAGATAGAACTTTTATGTTGTATTTTGCATAGCTTATTGTTTAAAAAAAACAGATTTTTGAATGCCAAGGATCATTAAATATGATATTTTTGTGTATGAAGTCTCATTTTTATTGCATGGGGGGGGGGGGGCTGATCCTGAACTCCCGTATACAGTAAGAGAAAAAAAAACAGCAAAAATAAAGTTCTGTCATGAAACTCTAGATGGCGCAGGTCGATAGGTTCTAACTCAATCTTATATAATTACATTATTATTCACATGGCGCAGCTGATTGGTTTCTTTTCGCATCAGTAGCCAATGAGCTTGCTGCTCAACATTCAAATACTTGGCTAGTGTTTGCTGTAGCAGTTGCAACACACATCAGAAACACTCCACTATCCCAGCTCCACTTCTATAGATCTGTTACGGAGTAATTTCATATATGTTATATATATATAGGGATAGTTTCATATATGTTATATGTACAGCAGCATGTCTGTGGATGTGTTAGAAGTATATTATTGATTTTTTTAAAGGGGTCATATGATGCGATTTAAATTTTTCCTTTCTCTTTGGAGTGTTACAAGCTCTTGGTGCATAAAGAAGATCTGTAAAGTTGCAAAGACTAAAGTCTCAAATCCAAAGAGATATTCTTTATAAAAGTTAAGAGTCAGCCACACCTACCTAAAACGGCTCATTCTAACACGCCCCCACATATCTACATCACGATGTGGGAAGATTTGCATAAAGCCGCCCAAATGTCCACCCAAAGAAAGAAGGCGTAACTTTTATCCTCGCTGTAGTATTGTTGTTGCCACCGCCATGTCGTGAAGGCGCTGTGTGTTTCGTTGTGAAACCTTGCTTTTCAGACCGATGAGCTTTGTAAAAATAGACGCGTATGTGGAAAATAATGTGTTTTTTTAACCTTAAACCGCATAAACACATTTCATTACACCAAATACACAAAATAATGTTCTTTTAGCAACATCATATGACCCCTTTAAACCAGTCTTTTCAATGCAAAATCAGAAAATGTAAAAATCTAGTTGTTTATGGCTTGTTCAAGTTGTCATGTGTGGGTGGGCCGAACTTCAAATCTTTCATGTTGGCTAGTCTATTCTCGAATGTATAGTGTCAGAACAATATTGGGAGATTTCAGTACAAGATGCTCTGTGGGATGAAATGTTGGATCTCTCCGGGGATTTAACCTTGCAATGTTCTTATTCTTACAGGAATTCTCCAACACCCCACAGCTTCCTAAAATTAGACAGATCGTTAATTCGCTCTGAGATCACTTCCTCTGAGCCACGCAAGACCAAAAGGCACACTGTTTGGTTAATATTTCAATAACACTTCCACTCAAATCCAATACACCCTATCTCAAATGAATATGCACTATGTAAAATCATGACCGTCTCCTCACAGACCTTAAAGCACCACAGGCATTTCACTTGTCTTTGCAAGAATAAGAAAAGGGGAAAGGGGGTTATCACACTCAAACCTGCACAGACACCTTCATTGATTCCTGTTTAAACACCTCTCTAAAGAATCATTACAATTCTGCCCAACTGAGTCTTTTTCAGAGAACTCAATCCAAAGTGAATTATGCGCCGTCTTGAGTACCTGAACCACATTCAGATCAACTGCTATTCTGCGAATTCTCCTGGAATCCCAAGAAGCCTCCATCAAATCCGCCCTCCAGATATGAAATTAGTAACAGAGTCCTACAGCTCGTGATTGATCGCTCTTATCTACTGTGTTAGAGTGAGTATAAATTGATCCTGTCGTTTTGTGGTAAATAGAGAAACGAAGAAAGAGATTCTTAGTGGCTGTGTACGGTCATTGATTTGAACCCTCAAATAAGTTAATCTATCTCATCTTTAAATTATGCCACAGCCGAGAGGAAATGGACAATCTTTGCTGAGTAGACCTCTGTCTGATTTTCTCAATCTAATTACCAGCATGCACCTGAAAAAAATCCTCCTGCCACATCAGTTTTTAATAACCAAGAACTGCACAGGCATTAAACTGCCTTGATTAAAATATCTCCATTTTAAGAATTGTTGGGAGTAAAAATCAACCTGTCAAGATTTATAATGAGTTTAGCCTCTTGCTTTTCTTGCAATCAACTTATTTACTGACTTTGAGAAAAGAAAACTATGTGACAAAGGTTAGTAATTCAGTTGCATATGCTTCTGGCTTTTTAAATGAGCTGGTATATAGACTTGTCAGGGCAGCTGTAGATCAAATTGAAGTAAGTTATGGTTTGATGCTTTTAGGAATTAAAAGTATGCATTTGGCACTATACACATGGCGTGGTGTGAATGTGTATGTGTGTGACGATTCTCAGCTTTTCAGAGTGAAATAAATTGAAGCTGTGGAAAGTCTCATTTCCGTAAAGGCGACATGGACGTCTCTGAAAGTGTCAATCCTGAGGGCATTGCCCAGCCCCTGGGCTCCGTCTCAAATCTCTGCACCCCCAGCCAATTCATCAGCTCTCTTTTCCCTTCCATTCTAAGATGTCAGGAAGATTTCAGGCCAATACGGACCTTGAATACAGACCCACAGATTAATTTGCAATAGAGCAGAACCATGCAAAGATCTGCTCTCCAGAAATAACACACATCTCATAGGGCTCTATTAGTTTATTGAGAAGACAAGATGGCTTCCAAAGGGAGGAACTCGGAGCAGGATGTGTCCATTCCACGGGGGATTGCTGGGACAATCTGGGTGAATCATTTCATTTAGAGATGTTGAGGCCATGTCCCAAATGACAGGCTGATTCCCTAATACAAAGATCTACACTCCTCTGTGCATCATGGATTACTTTTTTTATTTTCACGCTGCTGATACTGTGTGCAAGATAGATTTTATTTTTTAAAGATTTTATTAATTTTGTTGTGTGTTTTAGTCATTTGTATTAGTTTTAGTTTTTATTATATAATTTTATTTCAGTATTAGCTATTTTAGTACATGAAGTTAATCTAAATGAAACATTTTTTTTTTTTTATGGTTTTAGTTTTAGTTAATTATAATAATTGAATAATTGCACACTGTAAAAAATTTTTTGTGATTTTAACAGTAAAAGACTGTAAAAATGCTACAGTAAAAACCTGTTAATTGGTTAACAGTAAGTTTTCTATACTACATACGGTGAATAACTGTAATTACATTTAATGTAATTTTACAGTAAAATACTGTTGAAATTACAGTTTTTGGCAGTGAAAAAGAAAAGATCATTGTATAATTTACAGTGAAAAACTGTAAATTTACATTCCCAGAATTCCCTGCATTCCCTGCATGACACTTTACATTTGATGTTTTTTCATTGAAATAACTGTTTCTTAGCTTTTTCTTATCAGTTGTGTACATTCAGGTTTTATCTTGCATCTAATGATGTTAAATTAATGTTTATTGCATTATCTCAGTATCATGTGTGTTACAATGATGGTGTTTAGTAGGGGTGACCCCGAATAGTCGAAGATTCGATGCTTCGATAGGAGGAGTCTGATTCGAATACCAATCTCACAGTCGAATATTCGGGTGTTATATTATCATGCCATTTTGGCTATATGGGGGTGCTCAAATGTCTGATTTCACATATAACTACTGGTTTTCTCCCAATAAGTTAATATACAGCCTAATAAAATAATGCTGTAAATAAGAATCTGAAAAGAAAGAAGCTTCAAATAAATATTTTAACGTACGTGAATAAATCCAACCACCCCTATAGTTAAATAGAAAATTAAATTAAAAGTATGCATTTGGCACCATACACATGGCGTGGTGTGAATGTGTATGTGTGTGACGATTCTCAGCTTTTCAGAGTGAAATAAATTGAAGCTGTGGAAAGAGTCTCATTTCCGTAAAGGCGACATGGACGTCTCTGAAAGTGTCAATCCTGAGGGCATTGCCCGGCCCCTGGGTTGAGAATCTGAAAAGAAAGAAGCTTCAAAAAAAATTTTAATGTACGTGAATAAATCCAACCACCCCTATAGATTTAAGTTTCACTTTCCATAATCCATGAAAGACAGAGGAGCATCTTGGCGGCAGGGATTTAAAACTTTAACAAAACTCAAATTGACACAGGCAGAGTGAAAGACTGGATTTTTTCGATCAGGTATAGGGTACAAGTGATTTCAAAACATTTAAGCCGGTTTATATATGCCGTGTATATATTATTTATCTCATATATGATGCATTTGGTTGAGTTGCGCTGCAGTAAAGCGCTTCATTGTAGTACTACGGTGATTATCTCTTCAGCGCGCAGCGCAAGCAGGACAAACAACAATGCAGAATATTGATAACTATGACTGGGACTGTCATATACATAACATTATAAAGAGAACACTATTATAATAAAATGCTGTGAATTTTTAGAGTTTAGTTGCCATGTTTCTGCACGTTGTTGCGTGAAGAACGCGTCCACAAAAATAGTTAATTCAGAGCCGCGCAGACACGTTCATGTGCATCGGGGCATTTTGTGCAGATAGCCTATAGTCGTAATATTAACGTTATGTTGTATAAATAACGAAGCGTATTCTATATGAGATAAATGAGGTGTTAAATCCCATTGATTAAAAACCTGCTGCTTCATTCTACTGGTCATTTTTAGCGCACGCAGCTCAAAACAGAAATGCAGAACTTTAATAAATATATAGTTCAGTCATGAAACTCTAGATGGTGCATTCTGACGGGGTGTTAACGTAACTGATGATATTCAGATAAACGACTTGGCACAAGCTGATTGGTTCATGCTGCATATGCAGCCAATGAGCTTACTGCCTTGCATTTATATGGCTGGCTAGCATTCACTTGAGATTCCTGCAG
>NW_015654491.1:91097-115007 GCF_001515625.1 Sinocyclocheilus rhinocerous
ACCTTCCCCAGCTCCACCTGTATTGATCTGCTACGGGGTTATTTTATATGCTATTTTTGCAGCAGCAGTATGTCTTAAATACTCATGTCACCGTATTTCCATATGCATTGGCAGTAGCAAGTTCCTGTACTTGCTTGCAGCAGCAGCAATAATCTACAACTACAGCAATAACCAACAGCAGCAGCAATTCAGCAGCAGCGTAGCAGATCTGTTCCACCAAGACCAAATACATTAACATTGTCATATCCATCACCATGCTAAAATGTTCCCAGAGTTGTCATGATTGAACTACTGTCATATACATAACATAGCGTACATAAGAGCACTATTGTAAAACATGTTGTGAATTCTTAGGGTTCCGCTGACGTTTAATGTTAACTATCTTTTAATCAAAACATAAAACATGATTTACCCCGTTTGTATCTTAAAGGCGTCCGTTACACATTTTACATCTGTGTTAACGTAATTATGACTGTCCAATGTCTGACTTGACTCTTGGTAATGTATTTTGCCCCGCCCCCAAAATATATGATTCGACTATCAGTCAAATATCGGCAAGATTCGAATATTCCGATTCGACTATGAAAATCCTTAGTCGGGGACACCCCTAGTGTTTAGTATTTGTGTGAATGACATTGTGCACCTTCTATATATAAGTATTTCCCTCCTCATCTAGTGATAAAGTTGTTTGTAATGAGCTTTGATTCATCAAGTGACTTTCTCATTACTGCCTGATTTTGGTGGTTATCAGTGTATTACAATGGTAAAAAACAGATATTAGTACTTCAATAGGTATATTAGCATTATATCAGTTAATGAAATACGTTTTTTACTGTGAATTTAAGTAAACCCTAAAATGTTGCTACCATATTTTTTTTACAGTTAAGCTCTGGCAATCACAGCTGCCGGTATTTTACCGTAAATGTCACAGATTTTTTTTACAGTGTACATGTAAAGTACAGTTCAAACAATTTGACCAGCTATTTCATTTATTTTAATTTATTTCTGGCAATTAAAAAAAAGTTTAAGGTTTTGAAGTAACATCTATAAATTTACAGTGTAGTATGGAAATGTTCAGTGTCCGATCTGTTTTAAAAATTGACTTTTACTGTCTATGTTAATTTTCATTCTGATTTAGCCATCCTGTCCTTTGGCGTTATAATATGCTTTAACTCTGCAGTACTAATTATAAAGAATAATTGCAATCACCCCATTTAATCACACTGGACAATTTTAATTTGTTATGCTGCCGAATGACAGTATGAAGTGAGCAATTTAATTAACTCATTGTTTTGTTGGAACATGCAAATGAAATTCTTTCATTTGGTACACAGCATCAGGCTTTTCATGCCTCTTAAAGCACTGATTGACAAATCTAAGCTTTGCACTATAAATATTCACCTGAATTACTATCATTACATTTAAAAGTGTTTAAAATTATCTTCTCTCTGGAGAGCTTAACATGACGACCCAGATCATCCCTGCATGTATGTACTTGTCTCTAGGTGTGAGAGTAATTTCAGAAGTGCTAAATACAGCTGAATGCATTAGGGAAACAATTGGTGGCTTTTGATTAACTGCTTAGGATGTTTGATGAGAGAGATATTTATGAAATACCTATGGATCTGGGATGTTATTCTATTAATAGCATAAACTCTGTTATTTGTGCCCTCAACAAAGTCTGGCTAGTATCCGATCAACTTGGGCCTTGAAAGCAGAGGAATCTAATTGTCCCAAATAACAGTAAATCCTCTAAGTGGCACGGTTAACTCCTATCAAATGATTAATGGCACTGTGTATTGTTCTTTTCTCAACTTTGCATGTTTGTGAGGTTATCTTTGGAGTAAAATGGGTTTTTAAAAGAGTACAACTGATTATGACATAAAAATGCAGTACTGCCCCAAATACCCCAAAAATAAATTAAAATATTTGGATCTGAATGTAACAGACTTGCATGGAGTTTAGGCTGGTAAAACTAAATCTGGATCACATCCCATAGTCATGCAGGTACTGTCAGTTCTTGGGCAACATATTATTTTAATTAATATTAATATTAATATTAATATTATTTTCTGTTTCTTAAAGTTTTAGGTCACCCTGATTCTAAATTTCAGTCTATTTCTCGATTAATGCTATCATGATTCATAATACTTTTGTGGGGCTTTTTGAAGCTAGAAAGCTCCAGTCCCAGGTCATTGTAATTGTATGGAAAAGAGCATTGAAAGCAGTCATTACATTTTCTAACTTTTTGTTCCATTGAAGAAACACATACAGTTTGGAATGACATGATGACAAAACTATTTCTTACACACACACACACACACACACACACACACACAAATAGCAGATTTTTGAATTCACACAATGTCACACAAAAACATTAAGGCTTTTCCAATTAGATTCAATCTATTACACATTTAACTATTTGAATATTGTTAATATTATATTATATTAACAATATTCTACAGCTAGCCATATTTTAACTGTTCATATACTTTTTAACTGAATACATTTTATTGTTTTCACAATGAACAAATTTAGTCTGGTTCCAAGCAATTTTAATGAATGCATTTAAAAATATAATTATTTTTAAAAGTATTTAAAAATCACATAGTTAATAGTTCAAATAGTTAATTGTCACGAATCCGGTCTATAAACTTCCGTTCACTCACCACCAGAGGTCACCCGCTCTCCACATGGGCTCTCACACTACACAGACTGTTACACATCACCCTGGACTATATTTCCCATGCTCCATTGCACTAATCACAAGCTCACCTGAAACCAATCATACACAGCTGCTACCAATAACACACACTATATAAATCAGTCTCACACCACCATTCAACACCGAGTATTGTTTGCGCATAACGCTCAGTTAGTGATAGCAACGTTATGGAGCCCTTTTCCTAATCTTGTATTTGTTCCTAGTTCTAGTCTAGTCTTGCCTCATTGTGTTATTTGATTGCCTGGTTGCCTGATTCTCTGCCTGCCTTGGATTTCTCTCGCCTTATCGTTTGGACTCTGTTTGCATCTTTACTGGACTATCGCCTGTTTGTGGATTACCCGTTTGCCTTGCCCTCTGGATTACGTTCGCCGATCGAAGACCCTCGCCTGCCCTAGGAATGCTCTTTGCCTTGCCTGTGATGTACCTGTGTTGTTGTCTGACCCTTGCCCGTTTTTTGACCACGCCTTTGTAATAAAGCCTAGCACATGTATCTGCATGTCTCATGTTCTGATTACTCCGTAACATTAATAAACAGTTAATAAAAATCAAATAGTTAATAAACTATGTCATAAACTGTCATTTTTTGTATCATAACTGTTTCTAACCCCTTTCATTTATGTACGACTGACAAATACACAACACATTGTTTATTAGTTTATGTTAAAATGGTGTAATACAACACATTGTTTATTAGTTTATGTTAAAACGGTGTAATCCAAATGGATGGAAATTTTAGATGCAATAAAAATACATAAATCTTAATTTTAAATCTAAATTTGTCAGTTGGAAGGGAATATGCTAATCAATATTATAGTTCATCTTCGATTATGTGTGCACCCCACAGGCCTATGCAATACGGTGCACACAATATAATATTACATAAGACTATTAAACATTCACTTTAGGTGTTCTATTTTTCCTCCATGACTCCAAAGAGAGCAAATTGAGGCTTGAGGCAATTCTGGAGGCAAATGAAAAATGAAAAGGTAATTAAGTCCAGGATGGAAGTAGCAAGACTGTCACAAGAAAGAAATTGAGAAAGTGAAGGAATTGGGTTTCCAAGATATTAAAACAAATTCTCCAGCTAGCGCACAAGAGATCTCTGGGCACAGGGAGCCATTGTCTGGCCCATGACAGGTCTCAATAAATGCCCTACTAATTTATTTCAAAAGTGCCATTATTCCCCTGCCCTCACAGGTGTTGCTCTATTAAAATGTAATGCATTGCTCCGTGCAGGAAATTTCCAGCGTTTCTCATCGCCTGGCTAAATAGAAGACACCCATTTGAATGACACCGTTGTGAGGAATTACACTGTAAAAAAAAAAAAAAAAAGAAGTAGACACAGCTGGCGCCTCAACTAAATGATAATGCATGAGCCCCGTTATTTACCTTTTTGGTGTTTGCAGAAGTGTTCTCTCTCAGGATATATATTCTCACCAGACGTAGTTTGGTAATGCATTTAAACATCTTCCCTTTTCTTCTGTAGGCCCATTTTTAATCCATTCTTGCTTAGACACTTACATTTCCTATTCTGGCCCTTATGTGAACCCACTCAAGCAAGGCGGGAACTGTAGAACAACATGACCCTTTGGGATAGTGGTTAACAGAACATTTTAATCTGCCTGCTTTTATTTCTCTGTAACTCACGCCATGTGTATAGTCTCCAAATAACCTTGCCACTATCCAGAAGTGGTTTTATTCATAGCGTTTGTGTTCAGTATGGCAGAGAACGACATAAAGGTCAACGAAAGGTTTCATTTCGGATAGAAAGAGAGATATAGACACCACGTCAACTCTCATAACACATTTATGCACACTATTGTGTTGACGGTGCAATTTTTTGTTCATCTGAAGTTTTATACCTAAAGAAATGAATATTAGTTTTGACAGATCTGTTTGAAATGATGTGAACCCACTAGCAATGAAGACTCCAGTCATATCAGTGGCCTAGAAAATACTATTTTATTCTATTATTTTATTCTACTTAAGACAGGCTGTCTGCACGGTGGCCGCTTTTTTGAAATCATATGTCCAGCTGTGTCAACTAACTCAACCGAGTTAATAAAAACAACCTTCAGACAAACTTAACTCAAGCTCTGACAATTCAACTTGCTTTATTATGCTCTGGTCAACCTTAAAAACAAAAACAAAACAAAAAAAGACCACCTGAGCTCAGGGCCTATTTATCTATAAAATAAATAAAAACACTCATTTTGATTCTCAATTCTTGCATTTTAACTTAAAAAAAATGCTAGTACATTTGACAAATAATTGCCAAAGAATGACAAGTAACACATTGAATTAAATGTAAAATTTTAAAGTATAAAGACTGAAATGGGTATTTTCTTGTACAACATAATCTAACAATCTTTGTTTTATTTACAGCTTCAAACTACTCTTTTTCACAATGTAGTTAAGAGTAAAAGAAATATTTTAAGAAATATTTCACTCAAAGCCTTTAAGCCAACACTGAAAGGTTGTACTCACAAATTTGATTTTTGATTTGATTATTGTTTATTTTTATGCCTTTTAGACCCCCTTAAAAATTGGGACACTGGTGAAACATCTACTATAGTATAATGAAATATTTGCAATATATGTGTTGCTTGCAACATACTGTCATACATTCTTGTGAAATCATTATTAGACAATAATAGTAATAGTATTAAATAATAGTAATGTTTGCCAGTAATGCCAGCAAACCACCCATAACATCAGAAATCAGAACCTACATCAAAAATAAGGATTCGATTCTGGTAATAAATCATGTTCAGCGTGACTCTGGCTATTGGCTATGTTCGAAATTATATTTCAGTTTAATTAACTCATATGTACACTGAGTGAGTGCAACACATAAAGACAAGCATCCCCATGCCATGAATTTTAAATTCAGAACCTGCACCAGATCAGCTAATAGGCATTCGGCTGCAGGGCTGGTCGCAATGGCTCAAATATGGAGATAAATAGGAAGGACTGACTTTGTGGCGTGCAGTGGTGGCTTATTTGTGAGTGCTCAGTAACCCAGCGTGGAGTGCAGACCCGGCTCGGCTGTGTGATTTCTGAGCTCTGACAGAGCTCTGGAGGAAATTGCACAGGTGGATGGTTCTGTGATTGCACAGGCCCTTCTGCACGTCTTACTCTGTCACAACAGCATGACAGTCTTACTACCGATTTTTCCCAACTCGGCTCCTCCTGCACTCACGCTGTAATAATATAAAAATGAAATTAGATAATTTGGGAAAAGTCGTTTGTTTCCACTGTCAGTGTGCTTTGTGTATTTGTTCATGGATTGAATTATGGCTCGGAGATGTGCAATAATAAATATATGAACAGTGCTCCTTGTGATCCATCATAAAAAATGTCATTCATGGAAAAAGTGTTATGAATATGAAACATAAACGTTTTTTTTCTTTGAAAAGGAGGGGTAATTGAATGTAATTGTACTGCTAATATGCAGTTTTCACAGTAAGGCTTCTCATCTTTTGTTATTTGGTCTGTAATTGTGATGCTTCAAACGCTTATCAAATCCCTTAGAGAATATAACATGGTGAACAAAATATTCATTCAGTGGGAACATCACATGCTTTATATATTATAGATTGTATATAGAGGGGTGACTGTGGCTGTATCTCAGTAACTAGATGATTTAGAGTCAAAAGTCCAATTACACAAATGTGTGTACAAGTTATCCTCCAAACTAAAAGTCCAATATCATCATATTTTTGCTAGCCTATAGCTGTTGTGTAAATACTCAAAAAAAAAACACACTGGAATAATAATACTCAGTCACATAAGTATTTTAACCAAAACGTTTTTTCAGTATTTTTCATAAATGTTTGGTCAGGGCAAGCTGTGACATGTATTTTAATCATATAAATGACACCTTACTTTTTAGCAGTTTCATGAATCAATTTGTGTTTCATAATTGTTTAAATTTAAATGAAAAGCCTAATGGATAGAGAGTCGGACTTGTAACCCGAAGGTCGCGGGTTTGAGTCTCAGGTCCGGCAGGGATTGTTGGTGGGGGGAGGGAATAACCAGCACTCTCTTCCACCTTCAATACCACGACTGAGGTGAGACCCTTGAGCAAGGCACCAAACCCCCAACTGCTCCCCGGGCACTGCAGCTATATGGCTGCCCACTGCTCCGGGTATGTGTTCACTGCTGTGTGTGTGCACTTGGATGGGTGAAATGCAGAGCACAAATTCCAAGTATGGGACACCATACTTGGCTACATGTCACTTTCACTTTCACTTTCACTAAATATGTGAGACTTAAGATTCATTATAGGTAAATAGCTACAAGAATAACAAAAAGTGCAGTACATGGTAAAACTATTTGTAATACACACCAGTGTGTTTACAATTATCATAATAATCTGTAATAATATAACAAAATACCAGTTTGCAATATAAGGCAGCAAATGTCTCCGGAAGCCTAGTTGGCCGCATCTGCTCTTATGTTAAAAATAAGGTGGATAATAAGCTGTTTAATGGCGAGTTCCCTTGTGACAACTTACCCCATATAGTCTAGTATCTTTTTTTATGGGCAATAAAGGTTGAAATTTAAGGTATAAGCATATGCAAAAATTGAGTCAAATAAAACTCCACTGAGAAATTTTTCCTGCATTAAAAAGTGTGACAACTAGCCCCGGTATCCCTAATATTATTAGGTTTTCTGCTGTAGGCTTGTTTGATTATTTAACAGAATACCATGATGCCTATTTCAATAGTTTTTTAAAGCTTGTTTGTCTTTTTCCTAAACATTCCTGCTCCCACAACCACTTTTTAATAAAAAGGATGGTATTACTCTCACCATTTTAAGTTCTCATGGTCAGTCAGTAAAGATAAGCCATTCTTTATAGTCCAGTGGTGGACCTGTCCTCACTGAAGATTGCTTCCCTTTGTAGCAGACCCCCTCTGCTGTCAGTCTGTCTCAGAAGTGATGATGAGCCGAAAGAAACTGAAAAAAAAAAATTGACTGTGAAGTCAAAATATTGAAGTGTGAAGAAAAAAGACACACCGGCTGGTTATGAGATGTGGCAAGCCTTAAAGAGGAGAAGCACATATCCGTTTTCAATTTTGATGAAGGCACCCACTGCTTAAATTCCCTTTTCTCATTGTCACTGGATCCTTTCAAATTCATGGCACATCGAATCTGCATTTGGAAAGACGCAGCTAATCAATGTGCATTCAACATCTAAGCTTCTGACAAAATAGAATTTCAGCTCAGCAAATTTTTTAGAAGAGTCGCTGCTGACATTTTCGCTTTCCCGTGAATTAGACGAATCTTTGAATGCCGTAGACAGCACGTCTGTTTGTACGCTTCGAGTTTCTCTCAGACTTTAAATAAAAAGACTACGTGGATAATAATAACATCCATCACTGTGCCTGAGAAGCAGGAAGAGCATTATATAGACAGATCGTCTAATGAGTAAGCTTGCTTGATTAGGACGCCCAAATCAGTTTTCAACACATCCTTCATGCAAATAATTTAAATGGATCCAGGAGACAAGATGTACTCCTCGAGGCTTCTCATCAGGAGATTGCTAGACAGAGAGATGAAATAAAATGACTGTTTATTAAATCATGCTGCTCCCCGACAGACATTGTAATAGAAAGAAACAGTCTGACATCAAGAGAGCAGGAAATGTAATTCATTGTGGATTGACCTCTGCAAAAAGCTCACTGCTTGCCAAGACTAAATCTACTTCTTTTAACAATTCCTATTATTTCATAGACTATAATCATATTTTTGGGGGGGTCTTATTATGTTTTATTTTCAAATAATTTTGTTTTCTGATGGCTGTTTTTAGCTGAATACTAGAAATTAATACTGTTATTCAGCAAAGATGCATTAAATTGAGAAAAGTGACAGT
Organism: Sinocyclocheilus rhinocerous; assembly: GCF_001515625.1. Taxonomy (NCBI): domain Eukaryota; kingdom Metazoa; phylum Chordata; class Actinopteri; order Cypriniformes; family Cyprinidae; genus Sinocyclocheilus; species Sinocyclocheilus rhinocerous. The sequence continues at coordinate 99,704 of NW_015654491.1, forward strand.
AAAGACATTTATAATATTACAACTGAATTCTATTTCAAATAAATTCGTTTGAACTTTATATATTTATTAAAGAATCCTGGTAAAATGTAGAAGTTTCCACAAAAGTTTTAAGCAGCACAACTGTTTTCAACATTGAGTATGAGAAATGTTTCTTGAGCACCATATCAGCATAGAATGATTTATTGTTTTACTGTATTTTTGATCAAATAAATTGGTGAGCATAAGAGGCGTCTTAAAAAAAAACATCTTACCAACCCCAAACATTTGAACAGTACTGTATGCACAGTGTATATAAACAGTGTGTGTGTGCATTTATTGAAGTCCTTAAGGGTTCTCCTTATAATGTTATTTTATACCTTTAATGGACAGGAAAGTGAAGTAATACAAGAACATAGTGGGAAAGAGAGGGGTAATGGAATCTGCATTCCATGGAGCACTACAGCTTTAACACATTTTTAGCTTTCTATCAGAGCACTGCCTCAGAGATAGTCTTCTTACTTGGATCATGTTACTACATATGTTTTTATGATCTTACATACAGCGATACATGTTTGAACATCATAGCATCATACAGGGACTGCCAGAGGGCAACAGTAGAAACACTGACATATATGTCAGTCCAGTCTAGTTAATGGCAGAAACTCAGATAACTGCACAATTTCAATCAAGCTATGAATCCTGTTTACTTCTCTTATCAAACAAAATGAAATCACAAAGCTGTTTGGCCCCCCTAAGGACCCTGTTAACACGGCTTTGAAGTCAGACTGATTTGTTGTAATATAACACTTTATTCACAGAGACTACAAAGATTTTAGTTCAACAAGCTTTTTTAGACTGTCAGAAGGAATACTGTTGTTGTACTCATGAATGCTAATGCTGAATCAAAACAATTAGCAGCTGTTCACTGTACAGTGTTCAACCTCTTTGTTAACTAAGCTGCCTTGTGCGTAATTAGAACAAACATAACTTCTGTTTATGCTGAGCTGCTCACTGCTTACATCACTGATGTCTGCAGAGTTTACATTATCAGCTCATTAGCCCTGATCACATGGAAGCCAATGTTAAATGCAAAGCAAAAATCATTTAAGAAAACAGGCATAATGCTGAACTAACATTTACAGTAGTGGAAAGCTGAAAAAGGAAATACTGGCTCGTGTAATGTTTATTTATTTATTGTGAAGTATGGACGTTCTTATTTTGCATTTAGTATTGAAACAAAATCATAACCTTTTCATACTTCAAATTGATTGTTATTATTATTATTATTATTATTATTTACAAATGTATTTTATATGTATATATATATATATATATATATATATATACAGTATATATCATAAAATAATGCAAAATACACTTTAACTGGCAATACTATATGTACACTACCATTTAAAACTTTAATATTTTTGAAGTCTTGTATGCTTACCAAGGCTACATTATAGTTGATCAAAGATACCTTAAAGACAGTAATGTTATGAAATATTATTGCAATATAAAATATTTTATTTTATTCTATTTTCATTAAAAATCTATTTTATTCCTGTGGTGGTAAAGCTGGATTTTTAGAAACCATTACTCCAGTCTTCAGTGTCACATGATCCTTCAAAAATCATTCTAATATGCTGATTTGGGGTTCAAGAAACAGTTCTTGCTTTTTTCAGGATTCTTTGATTAATAAAAAGTTAAAAAGAACAGCATTTATTTGAAACAGATTTTTTTTTTGTAACGTTATAAATGTCTTTATTGTCACTTTTGATTGATTTACTGCATCCATCATGTCTGCATTTAAAAAAAAAAACAACAACAAAAAATTACTGACCCCAAGCTTTTGAAGAGTATAGTATTTAATTATGTAATTCAATCATAATTGGCAGTTAGCTGGGTCAGGCGTGCTGACCTGGACTCCTTCAAAAGTTCAAGGAGTTTGTAATTCTACCATATGGCAGCAATACGCGCTCTAGCGTGACCTTCATTTTCTCATTTCCACAATACCCTCACCTAGCAGAAGCAGATTTGCTAATGACCACAGCCAGCATGTTTGTAGCAGGTAAGAGTTGCTTCCCTCCGTCTCATTTCCTTTTGAAAGAGCAATGTTCACTTGTAAGCTAGCTCAGCATTTGCTACAGATGCACATGCCCATCATCATTAACTTTGGCCAACAAGCAGCTGCTTCATGACATTAGAAACCCCATCTGTTACCCTCCCAACGCATCAGCACAGCAACTCTCCTCGCCAGCAGCAGAACAGTGACAAGCGCCCGGGCGGTCGGCAGCCGCAGGAAATCGAAACTCCTCGACCATCCCCCAATAGCTCCTTATTTGTGCTGATGGGAGCGCAAACACAAGCGTTTGACTCAATTGCAGGAAATTTATATAGCTGTCCTACGGGCAAGGCGCACTATTGCTCTGTCACCATATCTCCTCGGCTCTGTAGGTAAGGGCATCATGCATCACATCAAGACACCAGATGAGCACATTAAACTATAAAAGGTGTGACAAACAATGGATCTCCCAGCAGCCCTTTGTTACCTTAAATCAATTACTTTTCCATTCTGAGTGAACTTAAGTCTGGCTACTTGTTAAGAAATGGGGCCGCCATCTTGTCCTGTAAGATGATGGCAATTTCATCATGTTCACGTTCCTGAGTGTCACTCCGAAATGTCCATGTGCAGACAAAGCAGTGTGATTCATGTGGCCGCACACATCTCCCAAGAGCCATCTGAAGAGTATGTAGGTTAAATTGCATTTGCCAAAATGGCTCTGTTCTCTTTATTTCTCTCCTTCTCTCTCTCGCCTTTTTTGTAATCTCAATATTGAGAGAAATTAAGTAGGTTTCTTGACGAAATCATCAATTAACAAGTGCACTTTTTAGTTTGAAAACCACAACTGCTAAACTGTAATTTTTATGACATATCTTTGTAAGCCAATGACAAAAGTTCCTGTGACAAAAACCCAGTCGGATTTTTCAATAGGCTTTTGGCCTACTGCAGAAAATAAGCTCTGTGGCCAACAAAAGTTTCTGATTTTTACACATTTTGTTCATAATGATAATCATCACAAATTAACACAACTTATTGAAGCCTAAATACAATCAGCAGAAGTAAAAAGCTAAATGTAGCCTATAAACAGAGGCGGACAGTAACTAAGTACATTTACTTGAGTATTGTACTTAAGTACACTTTTTGAGTATCTGTACTTTACTTGAGTATAATTTTTTCTGGGAACTTATGACTTTAATTTCACTACATTTGAAAGACAAATATTGTACTTTTCACTCCACTACATTTCTATCAAGATCCTCGAAGTAGAAAGTCGTTAGCAACTTTGAAAGTCAGTGGGTGATTTCTTTCTTCTCTAAAAACTGTATTTTTTTCAGACAGTTTATCAGTAATCACTCTTGGGGCTACATAAGTCTTGCTGTTTTGCTTTTTTGTTAAAGCAGTGTTGCTGTTGTAAAGTTGTACAGCTACAGTTGTGTTGCTGGGTTTTTTAAGCAGGTTTGATTTTTTTTTCTTCCTTATCAGTCTGTATTTACAGGATTTCACTGTCCACTCTGTTCAAATGTGGATGAATGGCTACACATAGATGTGTCCAGAGCTGTGTGAGATCACTACCATACTGCGGGTGGGTAGGGGTGTTAATTTTTTTCCCCCATAGGTTTTTAACATTCTAAAAGCTCTTTATTCCAAGTATACTACAAGCTAGTCAGTGTATTCAGTAGGTGTAATGTATTGTAAGTTGCTTCAGAGGTATTGCAAGTATTACGTACAACAATAAAAAATATGTGCATTGACATAAAAAAGGAAATTTACTTTTGGTACTTAAGTACTTTTAAAAGCAAGTACTTCTGTACTTTTACTTAAGTAAAAATCTGTCTTTACAACTTTTACTTGTAATGGAGTAATATTTGACCAGCAGTATCTGTACTTTCACTCAAGTAATGGAGTTGAGTACTTTGTCCGCCTCTGCCTATAAACGAACTATACCACAGTTGCATGACTTCAAAGTCACCATCACTAAGCTTCAGACAGCTCTTTCAGTCTTTATTTAAAGAACATTTTCCCTGAAAGTTTGAGTTAAACAGTTTTCAGGAGCATGATTATAAGAACAATGAGATTAAACCTTATAAACACAAATGCTAATTTACACGAGAATGTGTCATCTCTGCAACACTCTATAAATGACTTCTCAGGTCACCAGGTTTGAACACACACAGTAGGAAAATGACAGTGGTATTTTGGGTAACACTGTACAGTGCTGTAGATGGAGATAATGTACAATGCTGATGTGGTATGAAGAGATATTTTAATCACTTTGTAGGTATTATTCTCATGGTGACAAATGGACATGCCACTTCTGAACGTGTGTGATTGTCAGGGTTGGGGGTAATGCATTACTTTTAAATTTACAATGAAATATCTTAGTTACTTTTCAAATAAGTATGCAAGTTGCTTTGTTTTCCCATTTATTGACTGAGAGCTATCCTATCCCTGTGTTGAGAGAAATTGGGAGTGAGGTGCATAAGCAAACGCACTTCCTTCAGGCTGAGGCTTATTAATTTCACTTTTGGTGTGAAAGGGCCTTTACAGTTGCCAAAAATATAACGTTTGGGTTTTTTGTTATTAAAAAAATATATATATAAATAAGCAAGCCCAGCCCATGTGACAAAAAGTAACGCAAAAGTAATGTAATGCATTACTTTCCATAAAAAGTAACTAAGTGACTCAATTAGTTACTTTTTTCATGGAGTAACACAATATTGTAATGGACTACTTTAGCCAGTAATTTAGAAAAACATAGCATAAAGCATGTCTAACTTTAGTGATGACTGAACTGATTCAAGTAAACAATGTCAGAGGGACAGAAATAGCCACATCTACATTTAATGGTTAGCTATTATTCTGTAAGCTATTATTCAGTAAGGTTGGGGAACAAGAAGAGAAAGAAAAGGGGCCTTTCTTTTGAATTCAGGCAAATGGTTAGATGCTTCCACTTTTAATGGTTATTTTTGATCCAGGTTAAGTGCATTCCCTACCTTGAAAAGCAGAATTCAGATTCCCTTTGTTTTTTCCATGACATGACAAATTTTGTCTTAAAGTGCTTGTTGTCTGTTTCAGTGGATATTATTTCACAGTTGAGGTGATACAATGTCTATAATGCAATGCTGAAAAGTGGACCACTTAAAAGCTAAGCTGAAAGATAAGCTTGTGCAATTATAATATCCCAGCAGTTTAAAAGAATCTATGCTGACAATTTTCCAGTTACCTTAAAGCACCTTTAAAATGCAAGGGTTATGCAGGTGATGAGCAATAGCATTCTACACATCTAATACCATAATACAGCCATTACTGATATTTACAGGAAATGTTTTGTAATACTTATGTGAATTAGATTTATTTTTATTATTGTAATATTTATTGTAAATGTGAGAAAATATTTTAAAGTATCATTGTCCAACTGCATGGAAAGCTGATTTCATGAGAAGCCCTCGCTACAATGAAAAGTGATATTTAATTAATCATGCACCCCCATATGTTCTGTTGTGAGAAAATTAGAAGCGCTCTTAGTGGATGAAGTCAATTATGAACTCCATCCATCAAACTGCCATTTTCTCCTGAGCACCAGAAATCCAGAGGTGAACAGTTGCTTGAAGCATCCACATAAACATCCCCAATTAATAATATTATCTTTCTAATGCATAAATCAAAATAAGATCTGCCACATGATCTTCTTGTATTATTTAGTTCAGATTTGCTGATGGACAGTATCTGAACAAGGCTATGGCTCTCAAAAGAAACTGGGACAAAGTAATTTTGGGAAGGTGCAATAGTTCAGAACTATGGTATTGATGTTAGAAAATAAACTATATATTTTACTGTGAAACTATGAAAAGAAAGATGCATTGTGCTTAATCACACATGAAAAGGTGAACATTATTTTACTAACAGCGCATCTGATCAAATGATGTCAGAGCTCCAGTTCTGCTGTGCTATAGCTGTAGTGAGCAGCAGTCATTAGCTTATCTGGAATGGAGGCAGGTGTGATACCGCAGAAAACAAGCAAGTCAACAATCTCCAGGGCTGTGGGCAGAGACTTTGTATAAACAAGAATGAAAAGCAAACCTGAGCACACTTCTAATACCAAAGCTGGGGGGGATTCGGAAGAGTCAACAGATAGGATGTTGAAATCGACTCGTGCTGATAATAACCTGTGCTTTCCGAAAGGACACGTGCATGTAAAATATATTCTACTATTAGCACAGCTGGACTTATTTACTAAGCATTTACTAAAGAGATCATGTCAAACAGTTGTAAAGGCGAAAGTGCACAATAAATAAAGTCATTTTCTCCCAAAAGAATCGACTCTGAACAGCCTAAACGAGTCGTTAGTTATACAAATCCCACTACACATCACTGGGTAACACATTTGCATAATGCCCACCTATACTCTACGTTGGCCGGCTGCGAAAAACTTGACCTGCCCTCAAACACGTCATTTTACTTGTGACTGCTTCTCTAATCTCAGGGAGTTCAACGCGGGATTCACAAAAAAACTTGTACTTGAAAGATGGCTCAGTACCCAGTTTATTTGGACCAGCTGGCTCCACTGAATCACAACCTGTATGTATGATAAATAATAGATGTTAATATTTGCTATCGAGCATTTAAAATACGGAACTAGGCTTAAAAACACGTGCAAATGATAAGTTTTCATGACGACGCGCAGCAGTGGCCCATCAACTGTCCTGAGCGTCTTTCATGCTGGCCTCGGGCAGTAGGTTGAAGGTGTCAGTTCTGAAACTTTCAGATCTCAGTAAACTTTTTGAAAAAGATCAAGGTACATTTAATTCTTTTCAATTTGACCACTTTAAGGAAATTAAATGGTTCCACTCTAGAATTAGAAACAGGTCTGTACAACCATTAGACATCTCTGATTGCCTCCATTGTCAAAATTTGGGTACTGATTTTAATTACCTGTTTTTAGTTGGATGTTACATGCGTCATACTTTGAATATATATATATATATATATATATATATACACACACACACACACACACATAATGTTTGATGTTCAAGAAAGTTTCATAAGCATCTGTGGATAGGATGGGGATAATGTGTTTATATTTTCCGAAATGCTTCTGCCCTCCTCTTCTGACTGAGATTTGTCTAACCAAGACAAGGGCACACAGTTGGTACCCATCTAGGATAGGGTCTATTTGCAACAGGACCGTCAAAAACATTATGAGCAAGGATAATTGTTACTAAAGAAGAGCTGCAAATGCAAATGGAGAAAATCTTTGTCTATGCATTTGCAATATCCGAGGTCTCTGCTGAGGGTTATGTAAGCATGGCTGTTGTATAAAGGCATTTTCAATTGTTGTGCAACTAACAGCCTGTCAGTTGTAGCAATTATGGATTGCCCTTTAAAGAGGGCCAGAGGACACCAACACTGTTTCTTAGCATCTGCTTTTCCATGTACCAGCAGGTGCTCTGAGCAGCCAACTCCTAAATTAGTGCTCTATTTAGCAGCATCAAGAGGCACCACATGGTGGTCAATTCCATCTTCCAATTTGGAAAATCTGTTGAGCAGTAGTATTTACATTACATGTGAATATTTAAGCTATATCACACAAGCAAAAGCACTGTTGTTCCAGAACAACTAAATAAATGTGTGTGTGACAGGGCATCGCTAGCCCTGTGGGGGCTAGCCAGCTTATGCTGGTTGGCTGGATTTAGCTGGTCTTCCAGCCTGGTCATAGCCAGTGTAGCAGGCTGTTTTTAGAGGGGTTTTAACCACTTCTTTAGTTGATCAGGCTGATCAGGCTGATAAACCAGCGGACTGAGCAGCTAAAACCATCTAAAGCTGGGAAACCAGCTTTACCAACAAACATAGGCTGGATTTAGACTTATTTAATTTTTTTTTTTTTCAGCATTTCTCCAGTATGCCACTGCTGATAAATTCTTTTTTTGAAAGAGAATACCATTTAATGACCTGAGAATCATTATTCCTGAAAATAGTTCACAACAATCACGTTGTGCATGTTTTTTTATCAGCTGTTTGGATAAATGAACTAGCAATTTACAAATGAATGAATGGTTGATATATAATCAAATGGGTTTGCATCTCTGAAATTTTCAGAATCCAGTTTGATTCATTCAGATGGTTTACTCATGCACTAAATCGTTTGTAGAGGTTTCTTACACTGAAATAATAATGGGATAAATTATAAGATGGAGAACAAAAAAAAGTGGTGGATAAGATGCATGCTTAGCTTCTTGAGACAATCTATATGAAACAAACCTGGCAAATGTATACTACCATTGGTCAGTGATAAAGCAGTTCTTTATTGTGTGTGCAGCTTGTAAATAACTCTGTATTGCACCAATTCATATCCATAACAGTCTTAAAAAATAATACGGAAATACTTTTTTGATGGGTACTAATGATGACAGTACTGATGGTAGGCTAAAACTCCCCTGGAGTGTGATATTGCTTTTATACCACATTTCAAAACATAAGTTAATATAGTGAGCAACATAATAGACACAATATTGCCAGTTATCTCTATATTTTTGATCTGCCATCTAAAATAGTTCCAAAAGAAAACTACCACAGTATAACTGTTGCATATTGGATGTCACTTGTTGCATAACAATGTAACCTAAGAGTCAGGCATAACTTTGTAACCATAGAGAATCACTGAAAAATTCACAACTTTTTGAACTATGTATAATACTAATAATACTAGCAGACAGAATGTGAAAATAATGTAAGAATGTAAAGCAAAAGTAACAGTGAATAATTGTTAAAGAATTATAGGTTAAATTGACTAATGATGAAAATGTCTGTCACTGATTACTATGACTCGTCACCAGTGACAAGAAACCCTGATCCTAAAAAGGATATATGAATAAATCAGATGTTATTACACTGCATTTATTTATTTTGATGACATAGCATTGAAAAGTGTAGGCAATATAATCTAATCCTCAATAATAAAAAGTATTTTTGATGCTCACATGCTTCACAAAACAAACCAGCATTTGTTCATCATCAAGGTCAGGAAACATTCTGAGTAACCACGGTTTTGAAACCGAGTGCTGTTAGAAACTGTTTATGTGTGGAGAGAAAGGTGTGACAGATAATATTGGAAATTAGCAAGTACCCTCTAAAAACAATTGAATTCGCAGATGCCTCGCAATTCAGTGCCAAACAAACACCCTTCCTGGACATCCAATCTGAGTTGTAATTTGGGGATCTATTGTTCCGTCTGTTGGAGTCTGGTTAGAGTTTACTGTCAGAAGCTGTGTTGTTTCCAAAGATCAGTGTATTTATTATAAAACAATCTGAACCGTCTGAGCCAACTTTTTCCTCCCACTCAAACTGCACTTAACAGAGAAGTTTTTATGGGTATTTATAGTTTACAGCTTCACAAGTGCCAACATTAATGGGAGTTACAAAGAAACTGATGCCCATTTGACCTTTTCCAATTTAAATGAGCCACAGCTTACAAATGAGATTCAGAAGCAAAGTCGATATTTCTATTGTTATTTCAGGTTTGTTTGATCTTGAACTAGTTAAAGTTGTCATGTCATATTTGAAATTTACAAGAAACTATTACTTTTTAGAAGGCTTGATTTCACAACAGACTCAATAGCATGTTGGTTGACAATCTGAAATGTTGCAATATATCTGGTGTTTTAAAAGTGGGAAAGTTTTGGAAAGGTTCATATGTTCTGCATAATTGATGACCTAACAATTTTAAATAGGTTTTGCATTATGTGTGAGTTCAGGGGGAACTGTAGCCATAAGCCCTCTAATTAAAATGCTTTAATTATGTCTTGGAGCTATTCTGCACATGCACACAATAAAGAAAAAACAGCAAAGATGTTTCTGTCATTTACTTTATTCTCTCGGAAACCACTAAGAACATTCAGCTTCCTTCCAACAAACCAAGTAAGATAAATATCAAGTGATCCTTGTTACTTGAGAAACTGACCACTCAGTGAACTAAATCAGAAATGGACATTAAGATCAAAACAGGCAACAGGAGTGATCCCAGAAAAGGCTGCAGCCTTTTGTCGGTTTCTTCTGCTCTTCGTCAGATTCTCTTTTATTTTTTCCTTTGCGCTTTTCTGTGCTTTTTCTTTTGTCTTATCAGAGTACAACTCCCCGCTGCCCTTCCTCTCATCAGAGCTAGTCTAAGCCCTGTTGGCCGCCACCTGTGGAGAGAGTTTCTCTGATCTGGGTTAAGCAGGAGGCTGTGGGCTTGTGGACACTGATATAGCCTTGACTGCCCCAAGGAGAGGGACCCATGATTGGCCACGCACTGGTTTTCTGACACTCACTCATTGAGATCCTCATATAAAGTCACAATTTCAGAAAATGAGGGCAGACGGTGATGGGTATCTGACTACAATGTAGACTATCTGACTAACTTTAATTAGCACAGAGAGGAACAGCTCAACAGCATTTTTAAAAATGAATGTACAGGGCCATTCACATTGTATAACTTATCTGATAGTAATATTGTTTAATTTTTTGGAAGTTAAGTAAATTAACAAATATCAATGCTACACTATGTCACATTTGACCCTCTAGTGTTCAAAGCATAAAAGTACAAGTTACTTGCGGAGAAACATTGTTTTGGTAATCACGAGTAGTGCTTCAGTTGCGCTACTCTGCGTGGATGAATCTGATTGCTTGAGACGGCGCTCCGCTGTGCCCGTTGTAGGCTAGCAGGTGATCACCTTATCAGTGCGAATAACGACAGACGTATATCTGAAAAAACATTCTTATGAGCAGGTAACTAGTTTATATACTGCTGTTTTTGTTTTGACTTGTTGAAATCAGTTGTTTCAAAAATAACTTTACAAAAGTTTGGCAACGCTGACATAAAAGATTGCTATTTATATATAACGGTGGAAGCTAAGTTTAGCTTTGCAAGGCTGTTTATAGGCAAATAAATCTAAGTAGATTAGCATTTTTACCAACATAAACATTGTTTTGTGAACCTAGTAATTAGCTATCTTGATTCGTGTTTTATTACGGGTAGTGTCGCTTTTCTTTTTGCTTGAAAACTATTTTCGGTTCGAGTTTCCGTTTTTGTGGTTTGAAGCTATACTTCAGTAGTACCCTGAAATTCTTTTCATATTTACGGATATGAGGTAAACAAGCACAGACGATTGATCAATTGAAAAGTATACAGTTTCTTGGGAAATCTGGTCTGACAACTCTAAAATTAAAAAAATAATTGGGCTTACCATAGTGATGTGGTAAAGGGAAAAAAAAATACGGTTTGTAAGATGGTTTTATCATGTATTTTCTCATTATTTAAATGCTGTTAATTTCGAACAAAAAAGTGACAGTGTAGTTTCAAAAAACATCTAATTAATTCTAATCTAATAATATCATATTAGCATCCCTAGTAGGAGCATGTGCACTAACTGCTGGGCTCTGATTAGTACAGATATTAGATGCTATCAATCAAAAGACAATAAAACTCATTACACTTACAGAGATGTCGCTCTTAAAAAACTTGGGGTTAAGGGCCTTTTTTTGTATTTCTTCTTTGTGAATGAAAATATTTAAAAACACAATATTCGAAATCCATGTAGTTTTACTGTATCAAAATATACCATGTCTATTAGCAGTGGATAAACAAGCCTAACACTCAGCTTTCAGCAATGCACAACGCATCTACAATCAGATAAATCAAATGATAATTAAGTGACTTGAAAGAGTAGAGCTGGTTCAGAGTAAGTATTGTTTTTAAAACTTAGAATTCTGAAGGGTCAATTTGCATGATGTTTAGGTTAAAAACATTAGAGTGTTATTAAGGCTACCTATGCTTCTTCAGGATTTTGTAAATGCATTTTTATGTCAAACATATTTAGCTGTCCATTAAACACTTAGCAAAGTATGTTTTCCTTTAAATAACATAAAGTCATCTACACAATCGTCAAATTCACAAATAAACAATGGCAGTGTCATTAGTGGGACTTCACAAAGCGGTCGTTAATAGGGAGAAGACTGGAAAGCGTTGAGTGGGATTGTGTATACAATTTATCTGCCATCAAAGCCTCTCGCCATGTCCTCCATTACTAATCCCATAAAATCAGAAAGGACTGTGGCGTGTTTGTGGTTTCTCTCAGGCCGTTCATGAGGGTTGATTTATTATCTCACCGAGCTAAATGGAGCAGGAGTTGGACTGTGACTCATCTCTTGATATTTGTGTGGAGTAACTCTATCTTATGCATTCGATCTTTGATTATGATGTTTCTGATACTTTTTTAAAATCAAATAATCAATTATTGATTGAAATTATGTAATATAAAGTTTAAAATCAGGGAGAAGTTTAGCTTAGTATTATATATATTAGTAGTATATATATATATATATATATATATATATATATATATAAAAAATAAGTATATTATAACACACTGTATATCATATACACTGTATATCAAAGAAAGAATTGCATTAAACTATTTGTAGTTTAAACACAAACATGATTTCAGTGAACGTGGCCTAAACGTTCAGCAGCAAAGGGGAACAAATGAATGACGAAGTCATAATTTCTGATTGCAAAACGAGAGAGAGTGACTCTTAAAAAATGCATTATGAGATACCAGTGCATTATTAATGCTATACATGCGCATGCTCATGTACTGAAACCTCCTCCTCTGCACGTTTGAATGGTTAATTAGTTTGAGCTCAGCAATTAAAGCACTGAAACATGCTGCCAGCCAGTATCATGAAAAATTCACATTACTATTACGAGCTTTTATGGAAATAGCAATAACATTGCCAATTAAAGCATTCACCAACCTTAGACGCTTTCACACCTTATTGTGCTACAGCAATGTATTTTTGAACACAAAGCACTGGATAATGAAAAGAACAAAGAGTCGAGACAATTTACAGGAATATTTAAAATAAAAAATAACATGAAGTTCTACCACATTTGAACACAGTCTGTTAAAAAGTAAAACTTCCTCAGATAACATTCTTGCTTTTATTTTTTTATTCTGTATTTATGTGACATAACTTAAATGCACACAAATGCAGTCAAATGAATTGCATAATTATGTATTTAATTGATATTTCTGTAAAAATAAAGGTTCTTTATTTGCACTATTCCACAATATTATTTATACTGGAAAAACATTGTTTAGATTATTAAAATGTTTTTCACACTAGGATAAAAATGGTTCTTTTAAGAATTGTTGACTGAAAGGTTCTTTGGGGAACCAAAAATGGTTCTTCTACGGCATCACTGCTAAAACACCTTTTTGGAAAGGAATAGTTCACCCAAAACTGCACATTTGCTGAAAATGTTCTTGCCCTCAAGCCATTCAAGATGTAGATGAGTTTGTTTCTTCATCAGAACAGATTTGGAGAAATTTAGCATCACATCACTTGCTCATCAATGGATCCTCTGCAGTGAATGGGTGCCATCAGAATGAGAGTCCAAACAGCTGATAAAAACAAGTAGCCTAATCAACATGACAATTAAAGGGATAGTTCGCCCAAAAATGAAAATTAGCCCATTATTTACTCACCCTCAAGCCATTCTAGGTGTATATGACTTCCTTCTTTCAGACGAATCCAATCGGAGTTACAGTATCTCACAGAAGTGAGTACACCCCTCACATTTTTGTAAATATTTATTATAAAGATATAAATATATCTTTTCATGTGACAACACTGAAGAAATGACACTTTGCTACAATGTAAAGTAGTGAGTGTACAGCTTGTATAACAGTGTAAATTTGCTGTCCCCTCAAAATAACGCAGCACACAGCCATTAATGTCTAAACCACTGGCCACAAAAGTGAGTACACCCCTAAGTGAAAATGTCCAAATTGGGCCCAATTAGCCATTTTCTCTCCCCGGTGTCATGTGACTCATTAGTGTTACAAGGTCTCAGGTGTGAATGGGGAGCAGGTGTGTTAAATTTGGTGTTATCGCTCTCACTCTCTCATACTGGTCACTGGAAGTTCAACATGGCACCTCATAGCAAAGAACTCTCTGAGGATCTGAAAAAAAGAATTGTTGCTCTACATAAAGATGGCATAGGCTATAAGAAGATTGCCAAGACCCTGAAACGGAGCTGCAGCACGGTGGCCAAGACCATACAGCGGTTTAACAGGACAGGTTCCACTCAGAACAGGCCTCGCCATGGTCAACCAAAGAAGTTGAGTGCACGTGCTCAGCATCATATCCAGAGGTTGTGTTTGGGAAATAGACGTATGAGTGCTGCCAGCATTGCTGCAGAGGTTGAAGGGGTGGGGGGTCAGCCTGTCAGTGCTCAGACCATACGCCGCACACTGCATCAAATTGGTCTGCATGGCTGTCGTCCCAGAAGGAAGCCTCTTCTAAAGATGATGCACAAGAAAGCCCGCAAACAGTTTGCTGAAGACAAGCAGACTAAGGACATGGATTACTGGAACCATGTCCTGTGGTCTGATGAGACCAAGATAAACTTATTTGGTTCAGATGGTGTCAAGCGTGTGTGGCGGCAACCAGGTGAGGAGTACAAAGACAAGTGTGTCTTGCCTACAGTCAAGCATGGTGGTGGGAGTGTCATGGTCTGGGGCTGCATGAGTGCTGCCGGCACTGGGGAGCTACAGTTCATTGAGGGAACCATGAATGCCAACATGTACTGTGACATACTGAAGCAGAGCATGATCCCCTCCCTTCGGAGACTGGGCCGCAGGGCAGTATTCCAACATGATAACGACCCCAAACACACCTCCAAGACGACCACTGCCTTGCTAAAGAAGCTGAGGGTAAAGGTGATGGATTGGCCAAGCATGGGCATCCTCAAACGGAAGGTGGAGGAGCGCAAGGTCTCTAACATCCACCAGCTCCGTGATGTCATCATGGAGGAGTGGAAGAGGACTCCAGTGGCAACCTGTGAAGCTCTGGTGAACTCCATGCCCAAGAGGGTTAAGGCAGTGCTGGAAAATAATGGTGGCCACACAAAATATTGACACTTTGGGCCCAATTTGGACATTTTCACTTAGGGGTGTACTCACTTTTGTGGCCAGCGGTTTAGACATTAATGGCTGTGTGTTGAGTTATTTTGAGGGGACAGCAAATTTACACTGTTATACAAGCTGTACACTCACTACTTTACATTGTAGCAAAGTGTCATTTCTTCAGTGTTGTCACATGAAAAGATATAATAAAATATTTACAAAAATGTGAGGGGTGTACTCACTTCTGTAAGATACTGTACATAATAAATAAACACAGTACACATACATATATTATGTAAACAAAAACTTTTCT
>NW_015654491.1:126834-145818 GCF_001515625.1 Sinocyclocheilus rhinocerous
ATATATATATATATATATATATAAAAGATTAGTATTTCATACCCTAAACATTTCATTGAATTGCATAACCAAATATTGAGTAGTGAGTAGCAGTGTTGATAATTGAAATTTGAGTACTGAATGGTGGTTGGTCTTGTCCTCTTGCATATATTAAACTTCAATTTATTTTATACAAGTATAATTTATGTACTTGTATAACTAAATCCAAAGCCTAAAACCTATAAGCTTACCTAAAACTTTTTTGCTGCCTTGCGAGCACTGATATTTCCTTCAGGAGATGCAAATCTAGTTTCTATCATGCAGCTGTGTTCCCCTTCAACGGCTAGGCATGTAACTCTCCTTATAAGACATTTTAATAAATTCAAATCAGTTACAGAGACAAAAAAAGATTATTATCCCCTTTATGAGTAAATGAATGCTTTAAAGACATTTGCATGTTCTCATTTCCAAGAGCTCCTACCGAAACAACCCTTTTCAGTCGGTAGATATATCTGTGGAATAATGGATTACTGTACATGATTATTCTACATGCTTGTCAGAGGAACTGATAATGAATCGGAGGGGCTGGCAGGCTGGCGTGACAGCACATTGAGATGAAATGAGGCCAAAACTTAAAGGGGGTGCACAGGAACTTTCTCCATTTGCTGTGTGTTTCAGCTCAGGGATACAGCCTCTGCCTTACCTCACACATTCTCTGTACAGAAACGTCCTCCATAATGCATGCTGCCTCGGTGGACACCTCGACTTGGCTTCTAAGTCATTGTCATTCAGCTCTTCTGTTGTCTGATGCATGCGAGGGGTATCTTTATATGTGTGTGTGAGTACATGCGTGTGCACATAAGGTGGAGGCGACTGAAAGAGAATGCGGTAAAAATGGAGAGAGAAACAGATTTGAGAGAATGAGAGTGTGACACAGAGGCAGTGAAGTGACAGCTAGAACACAACAGTCGGACTTGCTTCCCATATAACCCAGCCTCACTCACATGAGATTTCTTTTGTTTCAAAAGAGTGGTATATTTTAATGTGGTACATAGTTTTTATTTTCTTCAATAGGCAAAACAGGACACTCCATTTACAGAGATATGGGTGAAAGAGTGATTTAAATAAATAATTTTAAGAGTTGCTTCTCCTTTAGCCTATTATTATTATTATTTCTCAATTTGATCAGTGACCAAACTCTGCATGCATGAAGGCTCTGAGGGCTAATTGCATAGTGTGTGATTTTGGGATGGATGAGATATATGGTTGCCTGGCAACTACTGGTTAAATTTGCAATATTCAAAGCATCAGCTCCACAACTACCTTGTTTGAGTCAAATGACTTAAATTTCACACGAGAGTACCTCTCCTCATGCAGAACAAATTTTCCTTATGAACCAAGATTCAGTGGTACCTATTTATTTATTTATTTTAACTTTTGGGAAAGTTTTTAAAAAGCAAATGTTTCAGTCACAGCATGACTAGTCTCTCACAGCCATACCTTCAGACTCACGGTAGAAGGTCAGTTTTCTTTTCTTTTTTTTTATCTCAGGGCTTGCAAAATCGCTAGCCTGACGTCCCGGGACTATTGTGTTTTCCAGTCGGGCTTCCAAAATGTATCACCACCCTGCCCGACGGGCTATCTTGAATAGTGATATAAAATTCCTTCCTTGATTCGCGTTGTTCACTCGCTTGTAGAGGTGAAACGGATTAGTGATCATTCGCATGTGTTTCTAAGTCTTGCCAATTTAAACATTTGAGCGTTTTAAACCATTCAAGTGCATTCGGTGCTCACTCGCTGTTTTCTGTGCGCACTCACTCAAAGCATGTACACAGTGAGCCGCGTTTCAGACAGCACGCAAATACAGAATTGAGTCCTCTTTCGCGTATCCTTGCATCTGAATGGACACACAAACACAAAATAATCCCAAAATAACCATCTAGCTAACTAACACAGTCAGTGATGTCTTAGGTGAACGTAAACAGTGGAGAAAGAAATCTCATGTGCATCCTTATATTGGATCCAGAGAGTGACATTTGCGTCTCATTCAGCCTGTATGCTGTTTTTGTTTTGTTCAGATATGTTTGATGTTTCACAAAGCTAAAGTCAGACCATTCTGTTTTTGCTTCAAATTTCAGAAATTATACAATCTAATAACTAATAATAAAAAAATTATAATAAAAGGACACCTTTTTATTTAAAAATTGTCTTAAAACTGTGAGAAAAGTGTATCGTGAAATCAATAATGTGAATCTTTTCGCATTGTGAGTTGAGTGAATCGTTCCATACCTATATGCTACTAGTTTTTGCTGTGGTATCGAAGTAAAGAGTTCTTTAAATAATAAAGAACCTTTTTTTTTTTTTGCTCATAAAAATTATCCGATCTGACACTCAAAATCCTTAATATGATCCGAGCCATGAGTTTTGTGATCCACTGCACACCTACTCTCTTGACTTGTTATTTGAAGAAAAAATACAATCACGGAAGTTTTTGATTATGCTGATTTGTCCGCAGTGAAGTTCAGCCGATGTCTTTTTTTTTTTTTATTCGGGCTAGTTCAATTCATTTTGGGCTACCACAATCTGAAGAATGCCTGCCGAAGGGTTACCAGGATTTTTTATATTTTGCGAACCTTGTATCTGCAAGACTGGTCATAACCTTTTGAAGTCAATTACATAAAATTGTAGATTGGTCTAATTTAAATCCAAAACGTAAGACTGATTACCACTTGGTTAACTACTAGTCAATCAAACTAGTTTTTAAGACAGAGTCTTAACAAAGTGACTGTGTTTATGCAACTGGCCCCTGGACTGCATCACAACTTTCGTTGCCCAAGGACCTCCCAAGAGGACATCTGACCAACATGTAAAGCAACGAGTCACCGTTTGTTTTGTTCAGTGTCATGAAATATAAGTGTCAGTGTCATGAAATGAAATATAAAGTCGATGTCCCTACAATAACAGACCAGCATGCAACCAATAAACCATTTATTGAAGAATGTCATGCAAGTTTACTGCAACAATGGTGCAGAGTCGTGAACTTCACATACTTTTGAATATCCAGTGTTTAGTTTATCCTGGTAAGCGGTCATCGTCACAGTTGTAAACACAACGGCTTTCTTCTTCCGTGAAGGTGTTTGACACCACAATGGCTTTGTTTCCAGGTGGACCGTTATAGAACGTGACATACATGTCTTCCCAGAAATGTTGTAAAATTCAACCAGTCAGAAACTGAAACTTTGAAACTGCCAAAGTGTTTCCCGTTTTTGTGAGCCTTATCATATCTTCATCCAACCAGTGCAGTGAATAAGGTCATGTTGTGACTGAAATGTTTGCTGTTTCTTAGTAAAGTTGTGGTTTTTATCTCTGTTTTTATGTGGGTTATATTTTAAAACATCTATTGTTTTAAATTTACTTTGTTCTTGAAGACAGACAGAGAATATGAACTATAAAAGGTGTGAATGTTGAGCAACAAAATTCTAGATCAAAAGTCAACCAGGTAAAGGAGTAAAAATTGTGCTATACTGAGATGTCAGAGAAAACAGTGAACAACTTTGAACTTTGGATTGATTCCTATATGCAGTGCACTGGATCCTGCTAATTGCTGCTTGCAGCTATATTTCTTAAAACTGAAAGCTCATTCAGTGAGCAGTATCCTCACAACAGTTAAAATGTCTCAGTGGTCATTCAGTAAACCACATCTTAAACACAACAAGGCAAGCAAAACAACTTCACCGTAGTCTCTTCAACTTCTGTTTGTCTTAAAGTTACTCTCTCACTGCCCTCTGCTGATGAATAAACATAGTTGTACTTGGCTGCAATATAAGCGGGCCTCTGGCAGTGTGACTTTCTGTATGAAATATTATCTTTCACATATGACGAATTGTAAATGAAGTACCTGGGGGCAGTGTAAACACACACGGTGTACCGATGCTGATGAAACCTAATTTATTAGTGTTCCTCTCTATGCATTTAATGAGTAAGTGTGTTGGTAATTGTGTTCATGCTCCTCATATCTGAACCATCCTTTTCTGTGGGTTCATTAAAATGAGCTTCATTAGATAGAGATGCATTGACAGCTATGAGATGCGGCTGGCAACAATTAATTGGACATCACTACTGAGCCTCCAAACCTGAGAGAATTATTTGGCGGAGTGTTGCATTGCTTTGGAGGACTGTTTAATTATACGTGCATTAACAGCTCGCTTGTTTTCTTGCCCATGTGTGAATTCGGTTCGCTCATGCCCCCTGCTCATAACTCTTCGTCTAATATGGACAGGCATTCTGAAATAACAATGTGATGGTGTGCAGCTTTCTGCATGAATAAACAAGGCAGCACATGTGCACAGTGTTGTGCATTTCCTGGAGGTTTGGTAAAGGTCATTGTTGGATGGAGTGTAGCAGTTCAGTGTGCTTGGGTTTATTGCTCTTTGGAAGGGGAGGCTAGGTTTCTTAGGACATTCGAAAAATCTTTGTCACGCACATTTTATCAGTTAATGACTTCCTAAGAGAAAGGGGGACAAATGATATATATATATATATATATATATATGACATACCATAATGAGTTAAAAAGCTTCATTTTCTATTCCTTGACTGTTCCTTGACTGAAGTTTTCTTCAAGTTCTGAAAGAACTTTAAGATACTTAAAGGCAGAGTAAGTGATTTCTGGTAGCCAATGTTGATATTTGAAATCACCAAAACAAACACGCCCCTAGCCCAAAAGGGTCTTGCCCCTATTTTGATAGCTCCGCCCCACATATACGTACGCAACCCAGGCAACGATTAGTTCTGTGAAACAAAGCAAAACCAATGTTACACCGTGTCTACGGACGTGAGCAGCGCAGCGCAACAAATCCCCGACAGAAAACTGCTGCCGGGTTCTATTTATGACGTGCTGACACAAATTTCAAATGGTTTTCAACGGTCGTTTGATCGCGTCCAGTGTAGGCAGACTTTAGCTGTTGTAGACACGGTGTTACTCACCTATTGAGAAGAAACAAAGCAACCTCGGCGTCCGATCGCAGGCCTCTGCTCCTTGAGTTCTCTCCAGCGCTGGAAAGCTGATCCGATATTTACACAGGTCCTACTTCTTGCCTTATCGTTCCGCAGACGTTTTCCTCTTTTGTTTTTTATCCGCCATCTCTATCTTTCTGTCGCTCGGCTCGGCTAATGTCCGTCCCATGCACTGAACGCGCTCTGCTCCACATCACGAGTAGACACGCCCCTTATTGCTGATTGGCTACAAGTTTGTTTTGCGATTCGGCCCAAATCAGTTTTCTAAAGTGTTTTTGAAAAATCACTTACTCTGCCTTTAATATTATTCAAGATCCCATCCACTAAATGATAATAGTATTACATAAAACTATAGGAGGCACATGATTTAACAAAATGGTCTGATTTCTCAGTCATTCTTATATGAATGAAAAAAATCATAAAGATGGACAATTATTTGTGAAATAAGATGTGTGAATTCTTTCTTTACTGGGCCATGTTGTCACACATTTTACTCAAGTGAATAATAACTTTATAGTAGGTATATTTTTAGGGTAGGGTAGGTTAATTTCTGTATAGCCAGATAAACGTTGTTGGAAGTTAAGGAATAGTTCACCCAAAAATGAAAATTTGCTGAAAATTGACTCACCCTCAGGACATGCAAAATGTAGATGAGTTTGCTTATTCATTGGAACAGGTTTGGAACCCATAATATCACTAATAATCCATAATAACGCTTCAGTGAAAAAGTCAAAACAAACTTATATACATCACGGATGGCCTGAGGGTGAGTACATTTTCAGCAAATTTTCATTTTTGAGTGAACTATTCCTTTAATTTTGACTGAGTGAGTTGCTTCAATGAAAACATTAATTAGCCTAGCCTATTACATTTACACATTTGGCAGACCGTTTTATACAAAGCAACTTATTTTGCATTTAGTGTGTACATTTTATGAGTTCATGCATTCCCTGGGAATTGAAACCATGATTTTGGCATTGCCAGCGCCATGTTCTAAGCATATACACGTGAGAAATATCTGCTTTAATAGGGAGAGTGCTGAAGCTTCTGCTCAGTTGCTGGAATCACTGGCCCACCAGAATGAGCTGCTGTAATGCTCTTGTAGCGCAGTGGGACTACGGCCCACATGCTCTCCAACTCCCAAACTATTTAGTGACAAACCACCACATTAGAGTCAATTCAGATCCATAAATTCCTAATTCAAAAAGACAGACATAGTGCTTTTTTGGCATCCTCACAGCGTCACTCATCACTGCGTTCCCATGATATTTCTACAGTGGGGAATCTGAAGTGCATGTAGAAGTAGGCAGTTAAACAACTGCAACCAAATATTAACACTTGCCAAGCAGCAAATGCGAATAAAATGTAAGAAATAAGGCAGTGACTGATCCTTTTATTAAGAACAACAACATAATACAATGTTTAATTCAAACTGTAAGTATGAGGCAGCATACTTCTACACAACTGTGTAAAGTAGTTTTAAAGCAGCTACGGTCAGTTATATAGTTAATTCAGATGTGGAAATTATTTTTACACAACTAGTCTTTTTGAAAAAGAACCTTTAAGAAAATGAGTGTGGGGATTTGCTTATTAATATTAACATAATTATAAATTCCATTGTGATTTTAGGTGTAAGATAAAGCTTATTTACATATTAAATGTCACTGCCGTCAAATTATTTAATTGCTGAAAGGTAGTTTTCTTCTATATTACAAAGTAATTAAGGTGAGAGGATCCACAACAGTTTTGTAGTTTACTTCATCACAGTTCCCTATTCTCATTGGTTGTCATCACTGTTCCTGTTTTTCATTGGTTGGTTGGCACCCAAATTGCTCACCCAAGCAGAGAAAACAATGTGCTGTAGATATTGATTACAGAAAATCACTTATAATACAATGTGCGTACTTATACACTATTCAAACCCTTTTGTAGTATAAATAATGTGAGTAGTGTGTTCACACTGAAAATTCCAACAAGAAAAAGTGCCCAGATGATGCATTTATTTTACCAAAAAAAATGGAATGGACACTTCATGCACTCAACTCTTGCAGCTTTCCTTTTTGAGTACTTTTGAATACATGCATAGTGTTTAGTAGAGATGCACCGATCGATCGGCCAGGGATTGGAATCGGCCGATTTTCCTCATGATCGGCCCGGATCAGTGACCGGCCGGTCAGTCTCACTTCTTTCCGATTCCGAGCCGATCCGTTTTGTTACCAGCGGCACAGGCATCAGCCGCGCATTCTCGCTCTCTTCTCTCCGACGACCCCTTCTCTCTCACACACGTCTCATTCGCTCCGGTTAAATAGTGCTTGTATTGCGATAAAAATTAAAAAAAACTTTTAGATATCAGTCCGCATATGTGATGGACATTGGTTATGATCATCGTTGGTATCTACTTTGAAGGCATCTTGAGTAAAACTGCTTCATATTTAACGAAGCATATGCAAAACGCTTGAACCGGAAGCGATGAGACCCGGTTAACAGAATACAGAAGTCTGTTGCGCATAACCCCTATTGCGCATTATTTAAGTCATTCCCGCAGGTTTCGCGCTTACACCAAAAGCGCGTGCACCACCACTGACCTATATTAGTGGAGCGCACAATCCGCGCTCAGTCTCAAACAGCTTGTGAGCCACAAATACCAAAATGAGTGGCTAACTGCACTAAAACATTCAAATACATACAAAATTATGTCAAAATGCCCGTCTTGGCGAGTATCCAGTTAAACACAGTCAGTTTTGGATAATATGTAATTTGGGACACATCTATAGTTCTAACACCATGCTTTACCATGCTGGAGCTGTATGAACGCAACTTGGCCTGAGCTGTTTGTCACTTAATAAGCAACAGTTAAAAAAAAGAAAAAAAAAAGATATTTTTGTCAATACAATTGGATTTTTAAAACAATTTAATAATGCAAATAACAGATTCATGTTCATGGCATATAAATTGTCGGTTTGCTGCTCAAATGTGTAACAAAAAGGATATTTTTAACATTTCAATAGTTGCATGGTTAGGCCAAAACAGGGGGTTTGACATCACATATCCGGCATTCTGCTAAAATGTGGTCTTTGCTTCTACAAGACAGACAACATTCACTTTCTCCAGAAAACCACCACTGGCTAATGAGGTGGAAAATGAACTCACTCATTAAACATCTCGAACATCTGCCAAGTATTCCGTCTGGTTCTTTGAAGTACAATGTTAAGCATTTTGCTACTGTGAACATACACGGTGACAATAAAATCACAATATGAGGCTCAAGTTTGTTCATCAACAGTGTGTGTGGGTGTGCTTCCTTTTTGTATTTTAAGCATATGCGTGATTGTATTTTTCAAGCAGACCCTGAGTAACTATGCAATTAAAATTCAATTAGACCACTGTAATTAAACTAACTCTTAAAACCACAATGCCAGTCAGTGGAGTAGAACTCTTTGGATTCACACAGGAGCATCACCCAATGACCAGAGCAACTGCATCAGGTGGGTTCCCATTTTGCCAAGGAGACTCTAAAAGCTCATCTGCTTGGTGCTGATATAAAATCATATGCCGTGTTGATCGCCTTCTCTTTTCCAGACAATGAACAGTGTCAAGAGAAAAATTAACTTGAAAAGGGCAAGCATCTATTTTAAAATGTATATGTATAAATGTATTTTTCAAAACATTTAATGAACAAATATATATATATTAATTCTAACATACAACTCCAACGACCATACATATACATTACATTTTTGTTGAAACTGTTTAAATATATTTAAAAATCTAAATGATTTCAATATTCAATTTTTAATGTTTTTATGTTAGAAAATATTATATAATGTTTACACAAGTACTCAATCACCATCCTGTATAAGTTCTATATTTACATGGAAAACCCCTACAGGGGAAACAGTGCCATACAACTGGCCTCTCTCTGAATGTGAGTCATATATATTTTATTTATGACTCACGTATAATATATTTGCTGGTGAAGATGACACATATTTGAAGGAAGACCCTCATCATCCCTGAACTAGATTCAATATGCTGTAACACAGCAATTCTCATTCTTACGATGTGCAGAAGTTGTAAAACTGCATGATTTATTTGGAGACTCGCAGCTCTGCCAAAACTTTAATAGCTGGTGGGTTAATTGTTAAGGTGTTCTGCGCAGTGCCTCTTTAAAGATCAATCATTTATAGATATAATAATGACTTTGTAATGGTTCACTGGGTGTGCCACCGTGCCCTGCAGAGAGAGCCTTAATTCACACGTCATGAGTGGCCACAGAATGTTTTCCTGTCCTTTCTGCAAGATGAAGGACACATTCAATTTCCGACAGGAAATCTGTGATTAATCAGTATTTAAAATGGCAATTTAACAGGTTGTGTTGTTACAAATGTGCAATTGCTGAACTCAGACGCTCTTAAACATTACGTTTTAAACAGCATTATTTTTGCATTTCTCTGATTTATGTTTCAGGGAGATGGCTTGTAGTGATTATTTTTCCTTGGTGGAAAATGCATGGTGTGTTATGAGTGGGATGTGATGCCGTAAAATGAGTGACTAGTGAGGAATTAACCTAGCGTAGTCTCATACAGATGAAAGGATTTTGGCCAGTCACAGAGAACTGATTATACCTACGCAATGCTCTTTTAATGATTTTCCACAGACCCATGCACCCTGAGAGTCCTGTTTTTTTTTTTTGCCTTTGTAAAACAGGAATTTAGCCTACAAAAGCTGTTGTGTTATAATGTGCCGTTCCTCTGAGAAGCGCACTCTGCCTCATTAAGCTAATGCTTGCTTTAACTCTCTTTTAATTCTCGCTCTTATGGGGTCTTTTGTACAAAAAAATGAGGTTCTTCCTCACATTCATAACACTGCAGTATTACGGAGAAGAAATGTGTTTTTGAAAACAAGTAACAGTCAGAACTGTTAAAAAGGGATGCTCATTAAACTTAAAAGATGAACCTGAAAGTTGCATTTTTGCATAGCTGTTTTGTACACATACATATATACACAGTCAGAAAAATGCAAAAATTGTGCATTTAGGGGGGCAGTACCCTTAAAGGGACAATCTTGTACCTAAATTACACCACAAATTTGCATATTAGTAATAACATGTACTCTTAAGGTACTACTATGAACCTTTTAGGGGCAAATAAGGTACAAATGTGTCCCTTTTAAAGGTACCAATAAGCGTTTTTTTGTTTGTTTTTTGTTTTTTGCAAAAAGTATGAAACCAATATTTAATTGTGTGTATTTAAGATACATAAAACACCATAAAGCTGTAACACACTACATGGCTTTAAAATCGGAACAGATTTTAAAACACTAAGCATCATACACTTGCTGACTTTGTAAATGGTTCTAGACAAAAAACTGGGCATCAGACACTATCCGACTGAAGATTACACACTACAATTTCGAGACTAACTAGAGAAAGTGGTTTGAGTGATTAAAAAAAAAATATGTAATTTGTATTCTGTTTCATCTGCAACAACATTGTGAACTTTTATACAGATCAGAATCAGAATCAGAATCAGAATGAGCTTTATTGCCAGGTATGTTTACACATACGAGGAATTTGTTTTCGTGACAGAAGCTTCCACAGTGTAACAGAATGACAGTGACAGAACAAAAAACACAGATAATAAAAAATAAAAAAATAGAACAAGTAAATAAGGAATAAAAAATATACAAATCGACAATCGACAATTGTATGTCCAGGTATAGAACAATAGACAGTTGTATGTACAGGTATATTATGTGCAAATTGAAATATAGACTGAGTATGTGTGTTAGATAAATACTGCCTGTAGGTCGGTATAAGATGAACCAAACAGTGGTCAGAGAGCCCCAAAGCTGCCCGTGGAACAGAGTGATATGCATTCTTTATTGTGGTATAACAGTGATTCAATATATTACTGTCTCTGGTGGGACATGTGATGTGCTGTCTGTATTTTGGCAGTTCACGGGAGAGATTTGCTTTATTAAAGTCCCCGAGAATGATTAAAACAGAGTCCGGGTGTTGTTGTTCTGTCTCTGTGATCAGATCTGCGAGTTTCTGTAAAGTGGAGCTCACGTGCGCTTGCGGAGGAATGTAAATACTGACGAGAATGAATGAGCAAAACTCCCGCGGCGTGTAGAACGGCTTTCAGTTAATGAAGAGCACTTCTAGATCTGGACAGCACATCTTCTTTAACACAGTTACATCTGTACACCACCTCTCATTGATGTAAAAGCATGTCCCGCCGCCGCGCGATTTCCCCGTTGATTCTGCGTCGCGATCCGCTCTGAACAGCTGAAAGCCCGGGAGACTCAACGCGCTGTCCGGAATGACGTCTTTCAGCCAGGTTTCCGTGAAACACAGAGCAGCAGAGTTTGAAAAATCCTTATTTGTCCGGGAGAGCAGAAGGAGTTCGTCCGTTTTGTTGGGTAGAGAGCGGAGATTTGCCAGATGGATGCTAGGCAACGGCGTCCTGAATCCGCGCTTCCTGAGCTTCACGAGCGCGCCGGCTCTCTTCCCCCGTCTGCGCGTCCTGAAGCGATTGATCAGCGTCGCAGCTCCCCCGACTACAATGTCCAGCAAAACATCAGAATAGTCAAAAACCGGTGAAATATGGGGTGGTGTGTACTGCCGAATGTCCAGCAATTCGTCTCTGGTGAAACTGATTGCAGGGATATAACTAAAGACAGGACAAACTAACAAAAACATAAAAACAACTGCGGAGCACGCCACGGAGGCAGCCATCAGCGTCGGCGCCATCTTGGTAAGATACAGTATGTCTGGTTATTAACTTTAAAATGCATCATTATACAAACACATAAGGAGAGTTCTTGGCATGAAAGACTGGCAACTGGCAGATCAACGTGCCACTTCTCTCCAATAGGGTAAGAAATTAAATTGATCGAAATGTGGATGATGTTTACTTCTGGTGATGATTGACAGGGTGCACAGAAAAGACGCAAATATGGCGAAGTAGTACATCCCAGAGCCTCTGGTATGTCCAAAATCTTGCCTACCTTTTGGCTTCACACTCAAAAGTATGTACTTTTACATCGTTTTAAGGCATAGTAAGTAAGCGAATTGGGACACAGCGCAAGTTCCGAACACAGCAAACTCATGCAGAAATGTGTGCATCACTGCTAGGAGATGCATGACAAATGAAAACAATGTGTATTCTAAAATCGGCTCAAAATATCAAACATGTTTGATATCCTCTGACTTGATAAAATCATAGTCTGAAGCTTAAAAATCAGTGTCTGTGCCCATCATACACTGTAACATTTGTGTAAAAAAAGTTATGTTAACTCCAACTGCTCAAAATCTGCAGACTGGCTCTGATTTTCGCCAACTACCGTCAGCTTACCTAGACTGTAAACTGGGGTAAAAGTCTGTAAAAAAAAAAAAAACATGTAGTGTATTCTAGCTTTTAGCTTCTGTGATGCTACAAAATGTTTTTCTTTGTTTTTTGCTGATTGAGCAAGTGTCATTGAAATTAATTGGACTTTTGACTCTTTCATTTGAACCATAAAACCATTTTCTCAGTTTAGACAGTCAAACACAATAAAACTTGAATCCAGCTCACCTACTACACTTTATGCTTTGACTTCAGAATATATTGTTATAGAGAAGCTGCATTGAGCTGCATGGTATACCTGCAAGTTGTCAGCATTGTTTATTTGATCTATAAATCAATTTTTAGGCCACAGGCCTCATAAAAAATTCCTACTCAAGCCCCATAGATGTTCTGTTGTTATTCCCCATGAGCAGCCCTCCCTTTACTCTAAGGCTCATCCTTTTAATCCAGTGAATGATGTAGACTTGACAGCGGCCTCTCTCCAGTTTTCCGGAGCTCAGATCCACTGAAAGACCAGACTGAGATCTGGGCTCCATCTATGCCACTCAGCCACACGGATTCAAGAGCTTGTGTGTCGAGCTGACCAGCCCACTGTGTAGAAACGTATTATAAGCCTCTCTGCATGGCTGCATGTGTCCAAAAGAGCGGTCGGGAAATAGATGCTGTGCACCAACAAAGAGAGAGAGAGTGCACTTCACATCAGAGTCAGACCTATGAGTTACACTCCACGCCTCGTAACAGCACTTTTGGGGACTTTGGAGTGAAAGCTGCTTCATTATCGCCATCTCTATAATATCACTTATAGGTTTGCAGCCAGGGGAAGCGTATTTTTAAATGGCTCTTTCCTCTCCCAAATGAGCATTCGATTGTTGGAAAGCCTGGCTAAAATGCATCGGAGAGTTCTCAACCTTAGCTGGGAGCAGTTTAAACCTACGCTAAGAGCACATTAAGAGCAGACATTTTTATGTATCTCTTTAAAGCCTATGTAGAAGCACTGATATTCTCCCTTTTGTATGTCTTTTTTCATTTATGATTAATTGCAACACGGTTATTCCTATGATAACAGCGCATTCTGCGTTTTGATGTGTGCTTTGGCTGGAAGCCTTCAGTACAGATACGGTTCATGGCTCTGAGGCTTCTGTCCCAGGTGTGACAGTCGCATTGCCCCTGACACGGCCTTGAGGCTCATTCTCCAGGGTCATTACTCATTTCACACTCAGACACACACATACACACACAAATACAAAGAATCACCCACGTTCGTGCGCAGTGACACCATCATTACAACCTCGGATCCATGCTAATTATACGTAAGAAACATGAATCCTATACTTAAGTCAGCTGGGGAGAAGTCTACCAAAGGTTGTTTGACACCTCATCATAAATCAGGGGAACTAGGCCAGATTATGTCCCTCGGCCTGCTTCTAAACCAAGTGAGGTTGCATTTTAGTAAAGAGAGACGTATTGTCTGGTAACATGGGAGCTTTGAATATTAATCTCTTATGGTTTGATCTGTATCCGATCGTAGACATTTCCCGCCGTGAGACTGAGGGCCGATTTCTGTCTGGCTTTGAAAGAACTTCTTAAAAAGTTTCATTGGGACTATCTCTATACTTGTCAAATTAATTCGTTATTTTTGGTTGGATGTTACAATATGCATCCTTCTGTTCTTAATCAGATAATGCTGCAATGTGAGTCAAGTGGAAACGATAATTGAAAAGATGTCGTATAGACAGCGTTTCTTAATGATGTGTCTAGTTTCTGACTCAGTGTGAATCGCTCTATTCCCCAGATCAGAATAATATAACATCCTGCCATATATAGAGAGAGCACAAGCTCATTTGGAGCAATAGGTGCTGGGTGTTTGGTGAGTAATTATGTCCTATGGGGAGCTGTGTTTCAATGAAAGAGAATTTGAAATGAAGACAGAAACATCTGAGCCAGTAAGTCTTGTTATCAGATATTAAAATCTGAATAAATATATGAAAGTATAGAATAATGCATGTTTTATTTATTTATTTTTAAATTTTTTTGACCAATTAAAACAGAGAGTTTATTGATAGTATGCGATTTTACGCTACAGTAGGGGTACTGTACAAGACAGGATGTGGGTGTATTCTGTGGACCATCTCATGTTTCATTAATTCAGAACTGCAGTGAGAAAGATCACTCACATGGGAGGATTATTAATAATAGATAATCTCAATGTTTCGAAAACAATAAGAGATAGGCATTCAAACAGCATTTCAATAATTCAAGGTACTTTCTATAAGGAAATTCTTTTCCATGCTGTGAGAATGAGAAACTGTGTGCATGTTTGTGATTGTGCGCGTTAAGTTATCCTTAGCAATTAAGGTGAAAAACATTAGCCTGAGGTCAGCCTTTGAGCAACATATTGCTGTAACACCTCCGGCTTTGTGTAAATATTTTATACCCATGGTAAAGCAAATTAGCGAGCGTTTCCTCCTGCAGCAGGGTCATTTGTTACTAGATATATTTTGGGTTCTGGTTTACTTGTGCATTGCTATTTATTCTTTTGTTTGCTAGATTGTTTATTTATGACTGATAACCTATCTGAGCATCTTAGTCAATCAAACCAGAGATCATGATTTTTACAATTTCTGTAGACAAAACTATTATGTGGTTGCTAAACCATTGGTTTGTGATTTGTTAACCCTGCTGAAAAAAAAAGAAGAAGAAAAAAACACTAAAACCAGTCTAAGCTGTTTGGCTGGTCTTAGCTTGTGTAAGCTGGTTGTAGCTGGTCTCCCAGCCTGACCATGTAAAGAAGTGGTTAAAACCAGCCTACCAACCTGCTATGACCAGGCTGGAATGTGCTTTCACACCTGTAGATCGATTGCTTTGTTCCGAAACAGGGATTAAAGGGGTCATATGATGCTGCTAAAAAGAACATTATTTTGTGTATTTGGTGTAATGAAATGTGTTTATGCGGTTTAAAGTAAAAAAAAAACATTATTTTCCACATACTGTACATTATTGTTAAGTGCGCTTTTTTATTTTGAATGGCGAAGACGTGCTCACCCACAGACATTCACAGGTTCATTTTGAAGTATTAGCAAAACAACAAAGCTAATGCTTTTCACAGAACTTACGTAATTACCCATTATACATTGTGATATAGCCTGGTTCATTTGTCCATTAAATCGGATTGCTTTCTCACTACTACCGAACCGCTCCAGAGTTTGTTTTCAATCGAGCCGAGACCACCTCGTTCAGGCGATCTCGGACCGATTGTTTTGGCGCGGGTCCGAGCGCGATTGCCGTGTTCACTTATGCCCAAACTAACCGAGCTAAGGGGGGAAACGCGCCAGGTTCTACCACCTCGTTCAGGCAGGCGATCTCCGATTGTTTTGGCGCGGGTCCGAGCGCGATTGCCGTGTTCACATATGCCCAAACTAACCGAGCTAAGGGGGGAAACGCGCCAGATTCCGAAACAACGTGCCAGGTGTGAAAGCACCCTAGTAGTTTTTTGTTTGTTTGTTTATCAGCAGGAAGATGTTCCAAGAGATTGTTAGCATGTTGGTATGAGGTTGCTAGAATGTTCTAGGTGGTTGCTGGAGCATTAAATATTTGATAGTGTGTTGGTATTAGCTTACTGGTGTTCTGTGAGGTACTTAGCACATTTATATTTAGTTGCTAAGATGTTGTAGGAGGTTATTAGCTCACTGGTATGAAGTTGCTATAAGGTGTTCTGATAGTGGCTCTTTCTCAATTCCAAGAACGCAAAGAACGGACTTGTGTTCTCGTGGAGACCGGTCTTGCCAGGCTACCTTGAAAGAACGAACTCAGAAGGGCGCGAGAACACAGAACGTATCTTTGTGAGGACTGAGATACGCTGTGATCTTGCCGCTCAACTGACAGAACATTATAAGGAGCAAGGCATAATAAGTAACACATAACATCACAAACTAATGTCATATTAAAACATTTATTTCAGATTATTATAGACAATACTTTCATAGTATTTATATTATTCTTTTTATTTTACCATATGTATTTGTCAAAATGATTAGGCTTAGGCATGCATATTTAATGTTAGCTATATTTTGTCAATATTAAAATTATCAGTATTAAAAAATATATGCCAATAAAAAGTATGACAGGCTTTTTTCCAGGTCTTTATCACTTTATTAAAATTATGCAAAACAAAATGATAATGTTTACTTTCACGAGCAAAAGGATTGCAGTGAGAAGTTTAAAAGCTTACAGGCTTCCGTGCATCGTCCGCACGCTCCGCACGCAGGGTTTTCTAATGGTTCGATTCTCTCAAGTCTGCATTCAATGCATTCTCGATATCAAGAATATCAAGAACGACTTTCATGTGTCCTCTGTTCTTGAGTATTGGAATTGAACTTTGACGGTTAATGATGACGTAGAGCGAGAACACAAAGACGCAAGATCGCTTAAGAACGCATATTGAGAAACGGCCAGTGTGTTGGTATATGGTTGCTAAGGTGTTCCAGGTGGTTGCCAGAGCATTGCTAAGATTCTGGGTGGTTTTGTGTGCAGTTGCTCTGGTGATTTGAATGTTTTTTTAGCACATTGTTATGAGGTTGCTAAGGTGTTTTGGGTGATTGTTAGCCTGTTGGCATGAGATTGATAGCATGGATATGTATTGGTAGATGCCACATTCAACCACTCCAGACACATCGACGCGTCTTTGAATGGTCTATATATGTCATCACTCACAATAAAAAGCAATGAGTTTCAAGATGCAACAACATTGTGCAGCATCTAGTTGTAAAAAAACACCTAAATTTAAATTCCTGAAGAAACTGGATAAACTTTCACAGGTAAGAATGTGTTGGTTTGTGTTTTTAATATGTATTATCTCAGTATTACAGGTTTTTAAACTAAAGTACCTTTTAAATGCCTTGTTTGCTAACGGCTTCATCTTGTTGTATTGCGTTAGTTTAGCCTACTGATGAAATAGATATTCATACATACAGATGCACCGGCAACTTGCTCTCGAGTGTTCACGGAACGGCTTTGACATTCCAATATGGTGGACGGCCGCCATATAGCGGCCCATAGAAGCAGCCGCTAATAGGGCATCTAGCTATACATATCTATGGTTGGTAGGGTGTTCTACATGGTTGCCAGGCATTACTATGTGGTTGCTAAGGTGCTATTAGTATTTGATAGTGTATTGGTATGAGGTTGTTAGGGTTTTCTAGGCGCCAAGTTGTTCTGAGTATTTTTTGCATGTTGGTATGCAGTTGCTAAGCTATTCTGTGTGGTTGCCAGGTGTTGTGTGTAGGGTTGCAAAAAGGTGGAAAATTTCCAGTAAATTTCTCAAATATTCCAGAAATTTTGGAAACTTTCCAGGATTTTTTGGAATATTCCAGGGATTTTTGAAAGTTTCCGAAAATTTACCAGAAATTTTCCACCCCTTTGCAACCCTAGTTGTGTGCAGTTGCAATGGCTATTTGAGTGGTTTTTGCTATGGCAAGGGTGGTTTCATTGGTTGTGTAATCAGGTCCCTTAGCTCCAAAGTCTTTATGATTTTTTTTCTCATTTTATCTTCTGCCAGGCAAAAATTTTATGTCTGATTGCTTAAAAAAATAATAGCTCAACAATACACATGAAAGTAGTAGCATCTAATTTAACTGTTTACTTTGATGTTTTATTGAAGTTCAAAAATATGATTTAATATGGCTGAATCAACAGGACTACATACTTTTGATGCTTATGTTACTTTTATCACACTAACAAAAGTAATCAATCAAAGTCCTCTGAAACATTTGACAAGAGTGTGGATTGCACGTTGTTTGATTGTTGGTGTGAACTTCTTAAAACTTCATCCAGCGATGCTCATTATTTCTCCTCTGCTTTCTATCTCCTCTCATCCTGTCCTCTCTGACTGCAGCTATTCAACCCTCGTCTTCCTGATTACCTGCTACCTGCTTGAACGGCCCGTCTTCCCCCCTCCGGTCTGTCGACGACAGTGAGACATCACTGCTCCTGGAATGGGTGTTGACACCATGCCAGAGGGAGACTAGAGCATTCCTGATGCTGTCCACACCCCAAACCTCGCTCGGCCGTCTCATCCATACAGCTGACAATGCATGGCCAGTTTAATGGTCATTTTTTCTTGAAGTCAGGTAACATGTTCCCTAGCTGTGCATATATGCATGTGTTTCTGTGTGTATATCTCCACGTTCCAGCCATGTCTATTGAACGCTGCTAACACCCACCTGCTTCAGTGTGTGCATATAACACACAGACACAATCAGCCATTTGTCTGACTGGTTATCAACCACCACCAGCAGTCTGCCCCACAGCGTTATATTAGTCCCTGCGCATGCAGTCCAGGGATCCAGTGTGTGACAAGCTCTCCATTTGAATGCAGAGGCACAGCGCCTGATTTAAAGCCGCCGTTCCCAACCAAGTGCCTGAGCCACCTTGGACTGAACCACAGCCAAGAGAAAGCGAGATAACGTCACAAGCTTCACAGACAACACAGGTGGGTGTCAGAGGCCAGGTCTGTTGTCCTGACATTTATTCTGAGCCTCCCAAAATGACACTGCATTGCCCACAGAGGATGTTAAGCTTCTTATATTGTTATTATATTTTTTTTTTTTTTGAGGGGGGGTCTGTACTGTAGATCCTTCCATCC
>NW_015654491.1:146275-153907 GCF_001515625.1 Sinocyclocheilus rhinocerous
GCAAAGAACGGACTTGTGTTCTCGTGGAGACCGGTCTTGCCAGGCTACCTTGAAAGAACGAACTCAGAAGGGCGCGAGAACACAGAACGTATCTTTGTGAGGACTGAGATACGCTGTGATCTTGCCGCTCAACTGACAGAACATTATAAGGAGCAAGGCATAATAAGTAACACATAACATCACAAACTAATGTCATATTAAAACATTTATTTCAGATTATTATAGACAATACTTTCATAGTATTTATATTATTCTTTTTATTTTACCATATGTATTTGTCAAAATGATTAGGCTTAGGCATGCATATTTAATGTTAGCTATATTTTGTCAATATTAAAATTATCAGTATTAAAAAATATATGCCAATAAAAAGTATGACAGGCTTTTTTCCAGGTCTTTATCACTTTATTAAAATTATGCAAAACAAAATTACAATGTTTACTTTCACGAGCAAAAGGATTGCAGTGAGAAGTTTAAAAGCTTACAGGCTTCCGTGCATCGTCCGCACGCAGCGTCTTCTGGGTTTTCTAATGGTTCGATTCTCTCAAGTCTGCATTCAATGCATTCTCGATATCAAGAACGCATCCGGGGACTTTCATGTGTCCTCTGTTCTTGAGTATTGGAATTGAACTTTGACGGTTAATGATGACGTAGAGCGAGAACACAAAGACGCAAGATCGCTTAAGAACGCATATTGAGAAACGGCCAGTGTGTTGGTATATGGTTGCTAAGGTGTTCCAGGTGGTTGCCAGAGCATTGCTAAGATTCTGGGTGGTTTTGTGTGCAGTTGCTCTGGTGATTTGAATGTTTTTTTAGCACATTGTTATGAGGTTGCTAAGGTGTTTTGGGTGATTGTTAGCCTGTTGGCATGAGATTGATAGCATGGATATGTATTGGTAGATGCCACATTCAACCACTCCAGACACATCGACGCGTCTTTGAATGGTCTATATATGTCATCACTCACAATAAAAAGCAATGAGTTTCAAGATGCAACAACATTGTGCAGCATCTAGTTGTAAAAAAACACCTAAATTTAAATTCCTGAAGAAACTGGATAAACTTTCACAGGTAAGAATGTGTTGGTTTGTGTTTTTAATATGTATTATCTCAGTATTACAGGTTTTTAAACTAAAGTACCTTTTAAATGCCTTGTTTGCTAACGGCTTCATCTTGTTGTATTGCGTTAGTTTAGCCTACTGATGAAATAGATATTCATACATACAGATGCACCGGCAACTTGCTCTCGAGTGTTCACGGAACGGCTTTGACATTCCAATATGGTGGACGGCCGCCATATAGCGGCCCATAGAAGCAGCCGCTAATAGGGCATCTAGCTATACATATCTATGGTTGGTAGGGTGTTCTACATGGTTGCCAGGCATTACTATGTGGTTGCTAAGGTGCTATTAGTATTTGATAGTGTATTGGTATGAGGTTGTTAGGGTTTTCTAGGCGCCAAGTTGTTCTGAGTATTTTTTGCATGTTGGTATGCAGTTGCTAAGCTATTCTGTGTGGTTGCCAGGTGTTGTGTGTAGGGTTGCAAAAAGGTGGAAAATTTCCAGTAAATTTCTCAAATATTCCAGAAATTTTGGAAACTTTCCAGGATTTTTTGGAATATTCCAGGGATTTTTGAAAGTTTCCGAAAATTTACCAGAAATTTTCCACCCCTTTGCAACCCTAGTTGTGTGCAGTTGCAATGGCTATTTGAGTGGTTTTTGCTATGGCAAGGGTGGTTTCATTGGTTGTGTAATCAGGTCCCTTAGCTCCAAAGTCTTTATGATTTTTTTTCTCATTTTATCTTCTGCCAGGCAAAAATTTTATGTCTGATTGCTTAAAAAAATAATAGCTCAACAATACACATGAAAGTAGTAGCATCTAATTTAACTGTTTACTTTGATGTTTTATTGAAGTTCAAAAATATGATTTAATATGGCTGAATCAACAGGACTACATACTTTTGATGCTTATGTTACTTTTATCACACTAACAAAAGTAATCAATCAAAGTCCTCTGAAACATTTGACAAGAGTGTGGATTGCACGTTGTTTGATTGTTGGTGTGAACTTCTTAAAACTTCATCCAGCGATGCTCATTATTTCTCCTCTGCTTTCTATCTCCTCTCATCCTGTCCTCTCTGACTGCAGCTATTCAACCCTCGTCTTCCTGATTACCTGCTACCTGCTTGAACGGCCCGTCTTCCCCCCTCCGGTCTGTCGACGACAGTGAGACATCACTGCTCCTGGAATGGGTGTTGACACCATGCCAGAGGGAGACTAGAGCATTCCTGATGCTGTCCACACCCCAAACCTCGCTCGGCCGTCTCATCCATACAGCTGACAATGCATGGCCAGTTTAATGGTCATTTTTTCTTGAAGTCAGGTAACATGTTCCCTAGCTGTGCATATATGCATGTGTTTCTGTGTGTATATCTCCACGTTCCAGCCATGTCTATTGAACGCTGCTAACACCCACCTGCTTCAGTGTGTGCATATAACACACAGACACAATCAGCCATTTGTCTGAATGGTTATCAACCACCACCAGCAGTCTGCCCAACGGCGTTATATTAGTCCCCCCGCGCACACAGTCCGGGGATCCAGTGTGTGACAAGCTCTCCATTTGAATGCAGAGGCACAGCGCCTGATTTAAAGCCGCCGTTCCCAACCAAGTGCCTGAGCCACCTTGGACTGAACCACAGCCAAGAGAAAGCGAGATAACGTCACAAGCTTCACAGACAACACAGGTGGGTGTCAGAGGCCAGGTCTGTTGTCCTGACATTTATTCTGAGCCTCCCAAAATGACACTGCATTGCCCACAGAGGATGTTAAGCTTCTTATATTGTTATTATATTTTTTTTTTTTTTGAGGGGGCGTCTGTACTGTAGATCCTTCCATCCTCTGGAAAGTGGTATGAAAACAATAAATAACTTATTGATCTTTTTTTGGTGGTAAAGCAAGAGGATCTTAACCAGCAAGAGACCATGAACATAATTGGACCCGCAAGAAACATTCATCTTGATTACATTCAATTTGAACCAATAAGGATTGGGTAAGTACTGGTCATTCATCAAAGTCAGATTGGAGGGACTTAGTAAATGGGAACTAATCTTTTTCTACCTGTGTCATCAGAGAGGTGGGCAGCTGAAATATATGGACTAGCAAGTACACAATGGCACAACTAGTCAAAACACTGATATTAAAGAGAAAGAAAGACAAAAAGAACAAAAGATGGGCATGTGAAATATTTAGACTAGCTGCTAAAAGTCAGTGTCATTGCCCAGGTTTCTTGTCCTGACTTACTGAGCTTCCAAAAATATATTATATTATATTATATTATATTATATTATATTATATTATATTATATATGCTTCTTATATTGTTAATATAAAATAAATTACATCCTGAGCTGAGTTTGGCTAGTATGTGATCCTTTAATGGTAATTCTGCACTAATGTTTATTTAGTATATAATTGTATTTGTGTCATATAAATATCATTCTGTTTTGAAATAATATCTCTGATGCTTTGAAAAAATACAATAAAATGTGCTGTTGGTTATGGTTCCAACATGTCTTTTACAGGCAAGCAAAATTCCTGCTTCATTTGGAAATGAACACAACCGAAAACGGCTCACACCATGACAAAAGACAATAGAACCCATTAGAATTAGTGATTCTAGCTGTGTCCCAATTCAGAGGCTGCATCCTTTGAAGGCTGGATTCGATGACCGAATGTGTCACAGCAGCGTGACGAAGACTGTCCCGTTTCAAAGGCTTAGACGCGGCCTCAAAATGAGTCCTTCGTTTCCTGGGCCTTGAAGGATACAACAAATGGAGCCTTCATGGCCCAGACTATCCAAAGTTTCATTGCGTGCTGGTGAGGACAGTATTTTTTTTTTTTTTAAAGAGAGAAAATGCCGTATTACACTTTTAATTGTAAGTATTGCATTACTCTACTTACTCAAATGTCTAACAATACAAATGTTACCAAAAACAAATACATTTACACTTTAGATTAGGAAACACATATTCACTATTAACTAATTTATTATAACATTTATTAATCTGTGTTAATGTTAGTTAATAAAAAGACAATCGTTCAGTGTTTGTTTATGTTTTTGTTGCGGTTACGTGACGTAGCGGTGTCTGACAAGGGGCGAGACGTGGGCTGATGACGCCATCGTTTCAGAAAATATACGGATTCGCTGTCCACACGAAAACGCAAGGGCAGCGTTTTCAGATTTATCCACTCTGGGACCCGGTTTCAAAAAATATCGGTTTCACTCTCCCAAAACGCCGGATCCATGTGGACGAAACGCCTATACGATACAAAATGTCTGCGTATACAGCTAAACGCGTCTCCGTGTGGACAGGGCCTAAGAGTTTTACCTCAATAAACTCCTAGTTTGCTGCTTCTTAATAGTTAGTAAGGTAGTTGTTAAGTTTAGGTATTGGGTCGGGTTAACGGATCTAGAATATGGTCATGCAGAATAAGGCATTAATATGTGCCTAATAAGTACTAATAAACAGCCAATATGCTAGTGATATGCATGCTAATAAGCTACTAGTTGATAGTGAGAACTGGTCCTTAAAATAAAGTGTTACCAACAATTTAAAGCAATTTCTATGTTGAGTAATATCTTAAGATGCAATTTTATAGATAGTTGATACTTTTTATTATGCACATAAATGGACCAAGGAGAACATATTTAGACAGCTTGTGAACACTGTTTTGTTTTCAGACAGTTGAATATAACTTTTTTAAAAGTCCTGTACAAACGTTACTGCAACTCATCAACAGAAGCTGTCACAGTTGCTACTCGGCAAAAGCAATCATCCGTAGGCTACGCCATCCCATTTAACAACACTTGGTTTGACCTTTGTGTCCTTCGAAGGATGCAGTCCCTGAGATGGTATTTGACAAATCTGAATATAAATTTGCATACGTTTGCACTATTTTGGTCAAGTGCTCTAGTGCATAGTGAAAGTTTATATATAGTGTTTCATCTGGCACACATCTGATCTTCCTGATTGCTGCCTTTGACAACTTTATTATACTTTTTATTTTTGTCGATTTGTGATCATTTCCCTGCAGTATTACCTAGAGCATAAACATAAATCAAATAATATTTAGAATACTTATAAAAGAGTTACAGTCATTTATATCTTTATTTTATTTATTTATTTGTTATTTTTTTAAGCTTGGAGTACCATGTGCCCTTAAAAATGATCAGTTGGTGCTTTACAGGACCAAACAGACTTAAATTACAATAAGAGCTCTATTGGAAAAGTAAATCAAAGTTTTTCCCCCCTTTTTTTAGTTGGATATAGATAAATACATTCTATCATATTCAGAAAATGGATTTGTGTCTTAGTCTTGTTTACTTTTGGCTCGAGAGGCGTGCTCCGGGAAGACTCTGGGAAGGATTTGAGACTTATCGAATAGTGGCATGAATCCCAAATAAACAATTAATAACAATAGATCAGGAGCAGAGCCATGAAGTTGAGCGGAATCTGCCAACTTAACTCTGGGTTAACTCTACTCAGAAGGAGACAGGAAGCAAAAAAATTACATTGTTGTTTGAGCAGAGATTAATGAGCCTTCATTTAGCAAATGCTCATTAAAGAGAAGGCAGTTCTGCCCCAGAAACTCGTGCAAGCAAATTTGTAAGACTCCATCAGAAGATATCAGACATTTGGCACGCTGTGCTTTTGCATTCACGCGGAGTTCTGCGCTCGAATTCGCTTAAAGTCTGAACTATGACCAGTGTCAAGCATACTCTATTGTTTCTCACCAGCCAAGTGTATTCGGTCTATCTAAATCCCAGACTAGCTGCTGAGAGGAGACAGGCGATGTGCCCTTTCTATGATAAATTCTCTGCTTCAGTAGCTTTACCCTGAGCATATGTTGTGTCAGACTTCTTTTGAATTGATAAACAGCATTGTGTGCATGGACAACAGTCTTTTAACCTGCAATGACTTTGCCCCTACGGATCTGGAATAAAAGATCTCTATAAACAATAGTTTGATTGTCAGTAAGGCTATGGGCATCTCACAGAACAGTTTGTCTCCATTATTGCCCCTTAATTACATTCAAATAGCAGTAAGAGCAAGCAAATGATTGCACTGATGAGAACTCTATTTGTCTCTTTTCAAGGCTGACAGCCCAGAAGGCATAATGCATTTATGTGCCTTTTTGTTTTCAAGTCATTTCACCAGCACTGAAGTACTCATATCCAAAGAGAGATAATCCAAAATCCCTTTTGTGAACAGCCATATGTTCTGTTCTGGCGTCCGTAGATATCTCAAACCCTTAAATATACATTGTAGTACATACGCAGCACCGTACTTCCAAGACAGCCACATCTTAAAACAGTGTAACCCCTGAAGGAGGAAATGTCTGCATGCAGGTCTGCTTCTTTTAAGCTTCTGTATCTATATCCACCCTCACAGCCATATAAATCAAGACAGGGAAAAGGAATGTGAAAAAAGGTTGATGTGGAGCATCGTTTAAACTTATGATGTGTGGTTTTCTACAGTGAAGGAACATCTTTAAATTGGGCAAGCTAAACACCCACAATGTTCTTATATTCTCTCTAATACATTTTTGACATGTTTTTAAATGCTCTCCATGCTTCTGGCACAGATGTAATAAGCAAACATTTTATCTGATGAGCCTGTCTGAATAATACTGTTATCAGAGCTGTTGCTGGTCGGAATTTGGCATCTCGGATTGTTTTTCTTTTTTTTTAACTTCTTTTGTCTTTTATGAACAAACATATGCAAGCCGATGATGTTCCATTGGAGCATCCAGTATGATCAGAGCCCTTTTGAAGTTACATATGTCTCCTTGTTTACTCATAGTGATGCATCATTTCTTGTTTACTCTGTGCATTGCAGTGGGCTGTAATTAAAGCTGAAACATCAGAACTATGTCCACCAATTTTACAGCGTTTTCCTGGGTGAGGCCAGGGTAACCTAATTGCTTTAAATGGTGCGCTGCCCTTTCATCGATGATCCCATGTCCAACAAATGATCATTGAAAATGAAAACAGTAATGAGGACATGTCTAAAACATCTGTGTGCCTGTAAGCTCCAAAGGAGAGATGGAAGAAGGCTCTGAGTTTAATTAAATAATGAAATGTCTGTAGGCAAGACACTTTACAGAGTAATCACTTTTTTATTTTCTGATTTCTTGATGATTAGCCACACTTCAAGCCATGCTTCTGGTTAGACTGTCACATCTTGGTTAATCATAACTGCAGCTACTCAGTCAGAATGCCACAGTACATTCTTTATATCTAAAATAAAAGATTTTGCAGTCTAACACGCTGCAGCTTAAAGAAAATAACTAAATATGGTGTTTTGTTCCCCATGTGCAGCATCTGTATATATTAGCTAATATAAAATTGAATGTGCTACTTTTAGATATATCCTGTTGATAATTTATATAAATAAAGGCATGGTAAGTGTGTGGTATTTGGCTTGTCATGTGATCTCAACTTGACAACGACTATAATATTTAACAACATAAAAATTTATAATAAAATACATTTTATATATATATATATATATATACACACACATGCAGTTTATTGTATATTTTACTGTTAAAAATAATGATATATATAT